>NC_080081.1:17090565-17390565 GCF_949987535.1 Balaenoptera acutorostrata
TATATTGTTATTGTTTTAGCAATAATGTCGTATATCAAACTAGCTTAAGTGCCAAATGTATAGTTCATGATTTAAACTCAAGGAGAAACTGGCAACATGTCATTTTCCATTTCCCACTTTTAGGACTGTTTCTTGTGGTCCTATGAGGTAGACCAGTAGAGCATATTGTATTAAATCTTCTTTTCAACAAGAAGAAGTCTTTATTACATATCACACAATTCATAGACTAGCTCAGGTCTTCATTTTTCTGGTTATCCAAAGAAAATTGAAGCTACTAAATAGGTATATACGTATTTTAATTGTGGAAAATAATTTGCAGTCGAAGTGACTGCCTGCTATGTGTCATATCACTGGCTCATTTTATGGTTGAGCTACAAGCTTCTAAAAAAAGGATTTATAACAGAAATGCTTACAACCTCTTAGCTGTGGCACTGTGAATGGCAATATCATAATACATTGTAGCAGTAAACCCCCAATCAATAGCAGCTCATTAAAGTGAGAAGCATCGATTTAATCAGGGAGAATCTACATGTTTTCAATGATCAGTGGAAGGTCTTGTCCATCAATGTCTAGTTCAGTTCTTAAGTTGCATCTGACATGTTACAATAGGTTTCACTAAGAGACTTGTGTGCAAGCTAATGTGAAGGCCATCTGTCATTTTAATATATGATCAATACAATCCATAACTAGTGTTCAGACTCGAAAGGAAGAGGTCAGTGCACACCCCAGAGACCTGCTTATTATTTCCACAGATCTCACTTGCACTCTCTCTTGAAAACATAAAGCGTCTTCTCTTTTTCCAACAAGAAACTAAATATAACCACTCAAAGGCTGAAGAAAATGGTTATGCACTTGTTCTTTGATTTTGACATTTTTCTTCTTTTTCTTATTAATCTCCCTTCCCTCTGGCTCAAAGGTATAATCCAAGAGAATACCACTGGGGTTAAATGAATGCGATGCTTTTAGCTCTTGAGTGCTATTTCCTCATCTACAAAATGGGGATAATATAACTTACTTTGTGCACATAAATCACAAGTAACTGTTAAGCCAGTTTACCAAAACACTAAAAATGTATGTGTCAGTGAGGAGTATTCATATATACGATAATAACTTAGGAGCCAAATTCTACCATTTGTGAACATTTGGGATGACATCATATTAATAAAATTATGAGATGAATACTTTTATTTAAATAGAATGTTATCATCATCAAGATATCCAGTGTTGTCCTTAAAATCTACTGTAAGGCCCTCCATATTGAGTAATTAAACACTGTAGTAAACTTTCAGTACGTTCAAAATATGACCTGCAGTTATTGATAGACAAATTGGGTAGTAAAGTTATCTCACGCAAACAGAAGGCAGATAGAGAAATCTATAGGAATTCCTCTGCCTTTAGAGGTAACTTCAGAAGGGCTATTGGGAAGATGTATCATGCCCATAATTATTTGGCGGGAGAATTACTTACAATAAAATGCAAGTAAAAATTAAACAAATGTAGGTAGCTCTAAAGCAAATATTGTTAGTTCTCTAGGTTTGTAAAAACCTTTCTATTTTGCTTTTATTACTTGGAAACTCTTACTTGGAATTATAGTGAGCAAAATATTTACTCTGAAGTAAGTTGGTTTTGCAGAAAGACCAAAGTCAAAAATTATTAAATATTTAAAATTTCAAATGAAAGCTGAGGTATCCCTATGAAGTAACTCTTAACACAGCTACTGTATTCATTATGGCTTAATCTTTCAATATGATAAACTTAGATGTACGTGCTGAGTCAATACCCCATTTTGACGAAACTATTAGATGACAGGTTGGGGACCAATATTTTTATTGTTGTTGAACTAGTGACTGATCAAATGAATATCCTAGAACTCAGAACTCAAAAACAAAAAAAAAAAACTGACTAAATATAAGTTATGGATTATATACTATGTGTTTTTCTAAAGGCTTGTGTTCATCAATAATGCTGAATGCTTTGAGAATTCTTTAATACAGAAATGATGAGCTCAAATCTGTAAAGAAGAAAATTCCAATTAAAAAAGAATCAGCCAATAAGATGTGGTATATACATATATACACACACACATACAGTGGAATACTACTCAGCTATAAAAAAAGAATGAAAATTTGCCATTTGTAGCAACATGGATGGACTTGGAGGGTATTATGCTAAGTAAAATAAATCAGACAAAGAAAGAAATACTGCATGATATCATTTATATGTGGAATCTGAAAAATACAACAAACTAGTGACTATAACAAAAAAGAAGCAGACTCACAGATACAGAGAACAAACTAGTGGTTACCAGTTTGTGGGGAGAGGAGGGGCAAGATTGAGGTAGGGGATTAAGAGGTATAAACTATTAGGTATAAAATAAGCTATAAGGAAATATTTTTTTCTTTTTAAAAAAAAGAAAATTAAAAAAGAATCAATCATATTCTTAAAGAAGTCAAACAATGGCTTAGAGTGTAAGCTACTTAAAGGTAACTTTATGATCCATGTATATATATAACTAACATGACTGAAAAATTGAACTATTAGTTTTTACTTGTTGATGATTAGCTTAGAGTTTTAAAAATGCCTGACATCAGTCAAAAATATCACGAGTTAAAAACTGTATATTCATGATCAATGAAGTGAATAATAGTTATAAGCAAGACTAGCCAAGGACTTATAAATAAATACTATTTCACCTCCATGACCAGAGGAATCAGCTTGTTCAGAAAGGCAGTGCCATCTGGAGTGGTAAGCTGGCTGGAGGGAAGGTTTCGGGACCATGCCAAATCTCTATAAACCACGTGAGTCCAAATTATGAGGAAAAGAATCACACAATTATTTCAGACCTAAGCATTACCAAGAGACCTTCTGCACCACTGATTCCAGAGGACTAAAATTCAAATTGTTCTGATGTGACCTAACATTTTCAAAGGTGCCAGGTGTGCTGTAGAAATGCACCTAGCTTGTGGAGGTGTCAAATGTGCTAAAATATGAAGAGTGCGTGGTTCTTGCCACTGGCATCTCAAAGCATAAATCACCACTTAGAAGACCTCAGTAAAAAGACCCATGTTGCGTCTATGCTGGACTACCAGAATCCTAATTTGCTTTAGGCAGCTGATCCCTTAGAAATAAGGTCATCCTAATGTGAGATGCTGGTCAACATTGTGGACCAAAATCTCAAAACGAATCCCAGGTGACCAGAGGAATAAATCTGGTCTTTTCATAAAGAAGGCATCCTATATATCTCAATATATTATCAGTCAGTAATTTTTTAGCATTTTGCAGTAATCAACTATTATACTGTGGATTATAGGATATTGTATATAGTATAGACATACTCTGGGGTGGATATCTCTATCTACCTACATCTATCTATCTACTTCTATTTCTATATAAAGTCTCACTTTATTTCTTTCTAGGACCGAGGTGTGCTATGGTCTGAATTAGGCTTATTATCTCTCTAGATAATCCCTCACTGCCGTTACCCACTGCTATAGCTTCACTGAAATCTTTTTTCAACCTGGTATTATGTCATTATTATGCTTTAACTGATTCCCTCAATATCCTTATGTCTGATTTTCTGACCATTATCTCATGAATCCCAATCTTGCTTGCCACACTATATCCTTGGTAGCTTCTTTTTAGATACCTCTGGGTGTCCCTGAAACATCTGTACTCTCAAGGTTCTTTCTACACTCTTCCTAAAGTCAATTTCATCTCCTCTTAAGTACTCAGTTATTACTTACAAATCAGAAATTCCAAAATCTTTAGCCTTGATCTCTCACCTGAGTTCAAAGCCATTCAGTACCTGTGCACTGAGCACCTCATCTTGGGTGGTTATGGACACTGTAGAATCGTCCTATCCAAAAGGAGCTTCAGGACCTTTTCTCTCAAACATCTTTTGCTCTCACTTTCCCTATCTCATGGATGTTGCCTCTATCCATCTAGCTTTTCAAACCAGATAACTGTTATTCAATCTTCTCCCTCATTCTCACATCTAAACAATTACCAGATTTGGTGAAATTACTTTTGAAATCTGTCTGTCTGCTTCTCTCAATCCACACAGACAGTAATCTAGAGGAGATGACCTGAATCTCTTCCCTGCATCTCTGGATCACTGCAATATTCTTCCCAGTCCTTCCTTTGATCTCTATTCCCTGCCCCCTACTGTTTTACCCACTATTCGGAAGCCAGGGGCATTTCTAAAATTCAAATTAGATCATATTTCTCCCCTGTTTAAAGCTCTCTGTCCTAACACCCATCAAGGTAGCCAGAGACTTTCCTTATATGGCCTTGGAGCTCTGATCCATCTTCATCTCATGCTATAGTAACCCATGCTATATTTGCACAATATGCTGGAGGTTATATTAAATGTCTTGCTACATTTTGTACTGGAGTTTTTGTTTACAGTGCTATGACTTCCAGAAAACCTCCTCTCATGCTTTCCTGTTCACATTCTTTCCCATCCTGGAGGGGGCAGATGAGAGAGTACATATTCCTTTATCCAGACAAATCGTGTAACACCTTCCTTCTGAATTCTCATATTTCTCTCCAGTAACAGATCCAACCTCTGGCTCATTGGTGCCCTTAATGGAATATACAGCTGTTTCTAGCATCATAAACAATACATGTCTATGACTACTATACAGGAAGCACCTTGAGAGGTAGAAATCAGTTTACCAAACTTTTTAATCCATGTATTTGGCAAAAAAAAAAAAAAAAAAAAAAAAAGACCACAGTGAATAATATTGAATTAATAATTAGTTGGTCATACCATACAACAAATAAAAACTAGAAGTTAACTCTATAGTAACCCAAAAAAGAATACTACCATGATATTATTAAACTCTGTCCCTATGTAGAGATAATTAGTTTTTAATTATTATTCAAATATATTTACTACCTTTAGTTTCACCCAAATTTCTGCCAATTCTTTATCCACAAATTCACTTATTTTCTCAGTTTCTACTTATATTGTTATTATGGATTTTTATTGACAGATCACACCTGCACTAATTCAAAAGCCAGCTTGTAATTTTTTTCTTTTTCACTCGACTCTTAACTCATCCAAAGAAGAACAATTATAATAATCAACCAGAACTTTAATCATTAGCTGCTTGCAGGTGTACCCAAATTCTATACTTTTAACATTGACCTCTTTCCTTAAACTCAGATATAACTGCTGTTTCCTAAACATCTCTACCCAGATGGCCAAAGGCACCCCCCAAGTCTAAACTCCAAACCACATTTTATCAAAAACCTTCACATTTCCCTCTTTCTGACAGTGGCTTGACTTTCTTTAAATCTCTCAGACTTAAAATCTTGATGTCATAATTAAACATTCTGTGATGTTCCCTAAAATGAGAACCTGCTAAGTCTTATAGCTGATACCTAACAATAGTCTTCCTTTCTGTCCTCTCTTTCCCATTTTCATTTGTTCCACTCTATTTCAGATACTCATTACCTCTTAATTAGTTGGAATTACCTATTGGAATTATCTCCCAGATGGCCTCCCTGTTCTGAAACCTCCCTGCAGCAATAAAATCTATGATACTAGATTAATCTCTCTAAAGTACAAGTTGGATTGTGACTTTCAAGTTTAAAAATCTTGTTTAGGCTTCCATTTCCTACCACAAACTCAAACTGGCTAATGTTAGAGAATCTCTAAAATCTTTCCTCATTCTACCTTTTCAATATTTTAGCTGGGTAATTTTGCAATTAAAGACGTCTGCCTTTATTAATACAACAAACTTTTATTGAATGCCTACCAGGTAGAAGAAGTCATCTTAGCCAGAAATTGAAATAAGTATATGAATCAGGTGGCTTTCACCTTTGAGGAACTTACTTTAGAACAGGGGATATATATACATACATATCCATAAACTTACATACATAAATAATAGTTCATGGTAAAACTAGTCAAATTAGAAAGGCCTATACAATAGATACAGATAATGTAAAGAGATAGTGCCTATCTCTGAATTTAAGAAAAAAGAAATATAGATTTACAAATATTTGAGAGGAGGGGAAAGGTTATCTTGATATTTGGGCTATTTTTTCAATATATTCTACCTGATTTCCAACTCAATAGCAAAAATCCCCAAATACCTTGATTTAAAATTGGAGAGGGCTTCCCTGGTGGCGCAGTGGTTGAGAATCTGCCTGCCAATGCAGGGGACACGGGTTCGAGCCCTGGTCTGGGAAGATCCCACATGCCGCGGAGCAACTGGGCCCGTGAGCCACGACTACTGAGCCTGCGCGTCTGGAGCCTGTGCTCCGCAACAAGAGAGGCCGCGATAGTGAGAGGCCCGCGCACTGCGATGAAGAGTGGCGCCCGCTTGCCGCAACTAGAGAAAGCCCTCGCACAGAAACGAAGACCCAACACAGCCAAAAATAAATAAATAAAAACAAAAACAAAAACAAAACAAAAAACACCTGTTTAAAAAAAAAAATGGAGAGAAACCTGAATAAACATTTTTCCAAAGAAGATGTACAGGGGCTTCCCTGGTGGTGCAGTGGTTGAGAATCTGCCTGCCAATGCAGGGGACACGGGTTCGAGCCCCGGTCTGGGAAGATCCCACATGCCACGGAGCAACTGGGCCCGTGAGCCACAACTACTGAGCCTGCGCGTCTGGAGCCTGTGCCCCGCAACGGGAGGGGCCGCGATAGTGAAAGGCCTGCGCACCGCGATGAACAGCAGCCCCCACACTGCGATGAAGAGTGGCCCCCACTTGCCGCAACTAGAGAAAGCCCTCACACGAAAACTAAGAGACCCAACACAGTCGTAAATAAATAAATAAAATAAATAAATAAAGTATTAAAAAAAAAAAAAAGAAGATGTACGAATGGCCAGCAGGCACAGGAAAAGTTGATCAACATCACGAATCATCAAGGAAATACAAACCCAAAACACAATGAGATATTACTTCACATCTATTGGCTATTATCAAAAAGACAAGAGATGACTAGTTGGTGAAAATGTGGGAAAAAGGGAACCATTGTACGCAGTTGGTGGAAATGTAAATGGTACAGCCACTATGGAAAACAGTATGGATACTCCTTACAAAACTAAAAATAGAATTACCATTTGATCCAGCAATCCCACTTCTGGGTGTATATCTGAAGGAAATACAATCACTATCTTGAAGAGAGAACTGTACTCCCATGTTCATTGCAGCATTATTCACAATAGTCAAGATATGGAAACAACCTAAATGTCTCATGAGGAATAGATAAAGAAAAGTTTATGTATATAAAATACTCCATTATTCAGCCTCAAAGAAAGAAAGAAATTTGCCATTTGTGACAACATGGATGAACCCTGAGGAAATTATACTAAGTGAAATAGGCCCAAAACAGAAAGATAAACACTGAATGATTTCACTTTTATGTGGAGGCTTAAAAAAAGAAAAAGCTCAACCTATAGTAACAGAGGGTAGAATGGTAGTTACCAAAGGCTAGGGAATGGGGGGGAAAGGGAAATTAAAAAAAAAAAAAAAATTAGAATGATGATAGCCAGGGGCTAGAAGGAGGGGGTCCTGGGAAGTTACTATTTAACGGGAACAGAGTTTCAGTTTTGCAAGATGAAAAGAGTTCTGGAGATGGATGGCGGTGATCGTTGCACAACAATATGAATGTACTTAGTACCATTGAACTCTACACTTAAAAATGGTTAACACAGGAAATTTTATGTTATGTGTATTGTACCACAATTTAACAAATTAGAAAAAAACTCTGTTTCTTTTCATTCTCAACCACACTATCTGTTGTTTTAGACAAACCATGTTAGCCAAGTATTTCCCCAACACTTTCCTACCTTTGTGCTTTGTTTATTTTATGCTTGAAATTCCAAAGCACCCCATGTGTGGATATCCTACTAATCTTTCAGGAGAAGTCCAGTGTCATCCATGAGGTCTTCCTGGTACTCTTAGCTAGTATAGCACCATTACAAGGATCAATAAACCTATATTATTCATAATTGTGCTATTTAATTCCTAATCTAATGTCTTGTACATACCAAGCACTTGATATGTGTTCACATTTATTAATTCAGCAAATATGCAAGGAGTACCTATTACATTCCAGGCACTACTCTACAGCTAGGGATGCAACTAAGAACATTGTAACAAAGCATCTGCCCTGTAGCACTCACAATGTAGTGGTGAAGTAAGTGAGACCGACAGCAGTTGGTCATTACTTCTAGGGCAAAGGAACAAGTACATTTTGAACAGTTATTTGTTCAACTCATAAGTGCTGGTGAGAAAATAAAGCAGGGTACTTGTTGATATAAAGTGCCAGAGCATAAGGTACTTAGTCTATGTAAGTGGTCAGAGAAAGTCTCACTAATAAGGTGACAATTTATGCAGAAACCTACAGGCAGTGGGGGAATGAGCTCTCTGAATATCTGAGAGGAGAGAATTTCAGGCAGACATACACCAAGTGCAAACACCCTGAGAAAGGAGGCTGCTTGGCACATTTGAGGACCAGCAAAGGGCAATATGACTAGAGCAGCAGGGGCAAGGGAGAGAGATGAACAGAAGACGAGCTCTGAGGACGAGCAGGGGAGGCTGTGGGCCTTAGGGAATATGTACTCTGCAGTCATTAGTGACTTTGAAAATAGAGGGATAAAACGTAAATTGTGTGAGTTTTGAGAAGGAACTTGAGGAGAAAAAAAATGAAAAAAAAAAGTATAAATATCTCCTTCTAGGGTTCTTACTGTAAAGGAAGCAGAAAAGTGGGACGGGAACTAGAGAGGAATGTTGGATCAAGGCATTATTATTATTATTATTAAAGTGATAACAGTAATCTTGTAAGATGTTCCAGAAGGGAGAGAAAAGTTGAGGGTGCTGAAGACAGATGACATAATGATGGTCTTGCCAAGGTGAGAGGAACGGGGTTTAGATCACATCCTCAATACAATCATGTTCAGTTCATTCTAAGAAACATGAAGGAAGGCAGAGTGTGGATCCAGTGACAGAGAAACGGAAAGATGTGATATAAGCTGGCAGAAAGTCTAGTGCAACTGCTCCTCTTCATGGAAAGCAATCTGCAAGTAGGCTTAAGAATGTTGTTCCTTGTTTAAAGAAACAAAACCCAAAGCCTATCAGTGGCTACAACACATAGCCTCTAACTTTAAATTTCTCTTCATGGTCTTAACTCTTAGGTCAATTATTACTTATCTTACCTAATTAACTGTATTTCCAATTTTCAGTCTAAAATTCTAGCTCTGTTCAGGCATACTAATTGTCAAATCCAGCTGGCAGTCACTAAATTTAGAATGAAGAGTGAATACTCTGAAATATCTTGGAGTTATTTTATACATATGAATAGGCTAAAAACATGCAGAGACATATGTTTATAAATAAGGACATTGTATGTGTATTTAAAAGTCTATAATGACCCACCAAATTACCATTTCATGCAGAGGCAGTAAATTAATTAATTAAGAATAAATACTATGAAAATTGATTGCAGCCAGCAAAATCGTAATTAATGTCATATAATCTTCATGGCTATTATGACAAAGCAAGGACCACAAAAACTGTTTCTGTGGTTTATTAACAGACATCACAAGTAAAAGAGTACTATGGTCAAATAAGTTTGGAAAATTCTAGGTTAAACTTAGAACTTCACTCCTGGATTTCTGTGAGCCTTTTAGTTTACTCTATGCATGTAAATTCTCAAAAGGGGGATAGGTCCTTTTGAGAATTTACATGCATGGCTTCTCAAACCTGTTCGACCATGTAACCCCTTTTCCTTTGAAAACCCTTTAGGACTACTTGTCTACAGAATAGACTTTGAGAATGCTGGGTAATGTGAGGCTTGGTTTGAGAAGCAGAATAACATAAGCAAAAATAAAAGAAAATACTCCCTTGAATTATGAGCAGAACAGGAATTGGTCTGAAAAAATCTTGTAAGTTGTTATTTTTGAATAGTTTGCTTTTCACTAAACATCATTATCTCTTTACACTCAGATAACACATTTTCAACATTAACTACAATGGGATCATTGCCTAATAGAACCATCCCTACATATGTGTTTTCTCAAATTTTCAATTTTTGAAATAATTCATCACTAGAGTGTCTGATGAAAAGTCAATGAAAAAAATTAAATTTTAAATGAATATAAAAATACATGTTAATCTCCATATCTAGAAAAGCTATGGGAAATGACAAGAAGCTGTCATCCTTTACATATTTTAAGAAGTGATCTTTACTACTGAATAAGAAAGGGTCTTAGAAACTAGGTTGCAATTATTAAGAATGCTTATAATTATTCTCATAATTTCTAAGAATTTATGTGTAGTAATTTTATTTCTTTGGAAAAGGTAAAAACTTTTGTCAGAGTGGTGACATCAATATATATAGTACAAAATATATTTCAGTATGGCTGTGTTCAATTTTATATCCTGAACCAGTATACTCTAGAGGTGACACACTTAGATTTCCAAAATACTAGAAGAGACAACTTTTAGGAAAATATATCATTTTTCATTTTAGAGTTAGATATGCAACATACTTCAAAAGGTGGTATTTATTTGTATTACTAATCTTTTAGATGAAAATGCATATGTAAAAGCAAACACATCTTCTGTACCATTCAATGAGGGAAGAAAAAACCCCAAATACATGAAGCAAAACAAGTTGTAAGTTGTATCTACTTGACATCATACTTCTAAGTAAATACTAAACTTTCATTCAAACTTGCTACTTGATCAGTTTTCTTAATTTCATAGTGAATTCAATATCCTGTTTAAGGAACAATTGATATGATGGAATGAAATAGATTTCCAGGCATATCTGGTTCAGATTTTTCTTTCAAACCGATTTTGTATGCAATTTCTGATAGGCCTAGGGTGAAGCAGTTTGCAAATACCACAGAAGTATGAGCTGCTTAAGTGAACATGTCTCCCTTCTGCTTTTCTTCTGAACTATTTTAGCTGCAGTTTCATACTAAACATGGAAGGAATTAAATTTAATTCACCATATATTTATTGAGTATCCTCTGGGCCCAGGTATTAGGGATTAAGAGATGAAAATATATATTTGCTGCCTAGAAGTTGTCAGTTATCTAGTTGGATAGGGAGATACTCTGTGATGTAGACACGATGATGAATTGTTCTATAACATGAGGAATGCCACACTATCACTTTGGAAATGGAGGCGGAAATAACTAATTTGGGGAAACACAAAAGACCCCGAGTAGCAAAAGCAAACCTGAGAAAGAAAAATAGAGCTAGAGGAATCAGGCTCCCTGACTTCAGACTATACTACAAAGCTAAAGTAATCAAAACCATATGGTACTGGCATGAAAACAGAAATATAGATCAATAGAACAGGATTGAAAGCCCAGAAATAAACCCATGCACCTATGGTCAATTAATCTATGACAAAGGAGGCAAGAATATACAATGGAGAAAAGACAGTCCCTTCAATAAATGGTGCTGGGAAAACTGGACAGCTACATGTAAAAGAATGAAACTAGAACATTCTCTAACACCATACACAAAAAAAACCTCACAATGGATTAAAGACCTGGATGTAAGACCAGATACTACAAAACTCTTAGAGGAAAACATGGGCAGAAAACACTTTGACATAAATTGCAGCAATATCTTTTTTGATCCACCTCTGAAAGTAATGAAAATAAAAACAAAAATCAACAAGTGGGACCTAATTAAACTTAACAGATTCTGCACAGCAAAGGAAACCATAAACAAAATAAAAAGACAACCCACAGAATGGGAGAAAATATTTGCAAACAAAGGAACTGACAAGGGCTTAATCTCCAAAATATACAAACAGTTCATGCAGCTCAATATCAAAAAACAAACAAACAAACAAACCAATCAAAAAATGGGTAGAAGATCTAAACACACATTTCTCCAAAGAGGAAACACAGATGGCCAAAAAGCACATGAAAAGATGCTCAACATCGCTAATTATTAGAGAAATGCAAATCAAGACTCAATGAGATATTACCTCACGCTGGTCAGAATGGCGATCATCAAAAAGGCTACAAACAATAAATGCTGGAGAGGGTGTGGAGAAAAGGGAACCCTCCTACACTGTTGGTGGGAATGTAAATTGGTACAACCACTATGGAGGTTTCTTAAAAAACTAAAAATAGAACTACCATATGACCCAGTAATCCCACTACTGGGCATATACCCTGAGAAAACCATAATTCAAAAAGAGTCATGTACCACAACATTCATTGCAGCACTATTTACAATAGCTAGGACATGGAAGCAGCCTAAGTGTCCATTGACAGATGAATGGATAAAGAAAATGTGACACATATATACAATGGAATATTACTCAGCCATAAAAGGAAACAAAATTGAGTTATTTGTAGTGAGGTGGATGGACCTAGAGACTGTCATACAGAGTGAAGTAAGCCAGAAAGAGAAAAACAAATACTGTATGCTAACATATATACGTGGAATCTAAAAAAAAAAAAAAAGTTTCTGATGAACCTAGGGGCAGGACAGGAATAAAGATGCAGACGTAGATAATGGACTTGAGGACAAGGTGGGGGTGGGGAAGAGGAAGCTAGGACTAGGTAAGAGAGTAGCACTGATATATATACACTACCAAATGTAAAATAGATAGCTAGTGGGAAGCAGCTGCATAGCAAAAGGAGATCAGCTCGGTGCTTTGTGACCACCTAGAGGGGTGGGATAGGGATGGGTGGGAGGGAGGCTCAAGAGGGAGGGGATATGGGGATATATGTATACATATAGCTGATTCACTTTGTTATACAGCAGAAACTAACACAACATTGTAAAACAATTATACTTTACTTTAAAGATGTAAAAAAAGAAAGAACGAACTACCATATGATCCAGCATTCCCCCTCCTGGGCATATATCCCAAGAAAACTATAATCTGAAAAGATACATGCACCCCAATGTTCACTGCAGCACTATTTACAATAGGCAAGACATGGAAGCAACCTAAATGACCATCGACAGAGGAATAAATAAAGAAAATGTGGTATGTATATATAAATATACATATATATATACACACATACAGTGGAGTGTTACTCAGCCTTCAAAAACAATGAAATAATGCCATTTGCAGCAACATGGATGGACCTAGGGATTGCCATACTGAGTGAAGTAAGTCAGACAGAGAAAGACAAACATCATATGATATCACTTATATGTGGAATCTAAAAAAAAAATGATACAAATGAACTTACTTAGGAATTTGGGATTAACATATACACACTACTATATATAAAATAGATAATCAACAAGGATCTACTGTATAGCACAGGGAACTCTACTCAATACTCTGTAATAACCTATATGGAAAAAGAATCTGAAAACGAATGGATATATCTGTTTGTATAACCAAATTCCTTTGCTGTACACCTAAAACTAACACAACACTGTAAATCAACTATACTCTCATATAAAATAAAAATTAAATTTAAAAAGTGGGGCAAAAAAAATCTTTACAGAGGCAGCCTTTGAATAGGTACTTAAAATGTTAGGCCTAGTTCAAAATCTAGTGGCTTAGCAAAAAGTGACTATTTAGAGAAAATTTGGCCTATGTACTTGTGAACTTAATCATTTCAATTTTTTTCATTTATTTATTAATTCAAGCCATTAATCATTAACTATATATTTAGTGAGCATATATTATGTATTAGGCATTTCTTTTACAGAATTTAGTTGTAAAACTGAACAAGACAGGTAAGGACCCTGCTCTCATGCATGTTATATTCTCAGGGTGGGGGAAGACAGGGTGAGAACAGCTAGGAAGCATGTGTGTTTGTGTGTGTGTGTGTGTGTGTGTGTGTGTATATATATATATATATATATATATATATACACATATATATAAATATATAAAATTTCAGAATGAGGTAAATTTAGTGGAGGATCTAAGTAGGATTATATGAGAGTATCAGCAAAATGAGAGCTGCTTTCCTTTGACAGCTCAAGAACAGCTTGAGAAAGTGACACGTGTGAACATGCACAGTACAAAAAGGAGCTAGTTAGGCATAAAGAGTTTAGGAAAAAAATGTTCGGGGCAAAGGGGATATCAAGTTCAATAACCCACAAGTGTACTGATATTGCAAGGACCCAATGAAAAAGGTGGGTGATGGGTAAGTTGACCTTGGGGTATAGGAAGGAGCTAGGATAGGGTAGAAGTCTATACAACAACAGGGGATTTTAGTTTCATTGTACTTTACTTTCAGTATGGTGCAGGTGTGGCAAGGACTATCTAATTATGTTTTATAAAGATAACTCTGGCTGCTCCGAGGAGAATGCATGTAGGTGAGGAAGTAGGAAGGTGAGCAGGACATCTAGTTTGGAGGCAACTAGTGCATTAAAAGCAATGATGGTAGTTTCCTTTAGAGTGGTGGCAGTGGAAATAAACATAGGCCTAAGAACTGAAAATACAGTTTGTTGTTAGATCAGAAAGATGATCCTGTGAGAAAGTGGATGGGGAGTAAATGGAAGAATCAAATAATGCACTTAGATTTTGTTTGTTTGTTTGAAGAACTGGTTAAAAGGTGATGTAGTTCTCTGAGGTAGGGAAGACTGAATGAGTAGTCATTTCCTTGTGCTCTCATGTATTTCTGTATACTTATATTATGGGATTTATCACACAGCATGTACAGCGGAGCCCCTATTATGACACACAACATTCTTCTTTACATCATAGCTAACACTCACAGGGCAACAACCACTGAGAGAGGTGCTTTACCTACATTTTCTCATTTAATTTTTACAATAACTCCATGATGAAGGCACTATTTTAATGACTATGATATAGATAAGAATGCTGATGTATAAAGATCCATGATTTGCTTGTGTTGATTCAAGGAATGAATGTCAAGAATTGGATCTTAACCCAGGCCTGGATCTAGTTCCAGACATGGGCTTGGGCTTGTTTAGAAAAATATGATGGGCGTAACATTCCTTTCTCAATTATCTCTCTGGAGGGACTGACTCTGTGTAGTACTTTGTAGTTTAAAAGTATTTCTTAATATTTTCTCATTCAATATAGGTCTCACAAAATCTGCAAGATACTCAACTTTAAAGAGGGAATATATAGCAACAAATTTAATGTAGTTTATCAAGTTCATACTGTAAGAAGAATCAATGTTTAAACAAAGTCCATTGGAGGCAATAATCTATGCTCATTCCTCAGCATGAGTTACTGTGTTAAATGGTTGGCCAAAGCATGACTTCAGTGGGAAAACGTCAGCCCAGAAGGAAAATGTAGTCAACTATGCATTATTTGGCTGAAGAAATGGAGATGACATGGTGCTGAAAGAAATCTATACAATAAACAGAAATTTAATTTAACGAGATGACTATATTTTAAAATATCTGTACTATTTAAACAATAGGAAAATCAAACTTTGTAAAGATTACAAATGTTACATTTTATGTATTTTGAGACTTTGTAAAGACTACAGATGTTACATGGTATGCATTTTGTTTTTAAGCAAATATTTTTCTATGTATTTGTCAACAATAGATAGTGAAAACAGAATATGATAAAAGAGCTGATTTGTTGATTCTAAAGCACAGAAACTTCAAAAGATAAAATACTGTCATTACCTGTATTTGTCCCGTCTGTATTCAAATACAATATAAATTATTGATAATAAAAATCATATCTTTTAAAGAATGTTGCCATGGTGACCAGTTTCTGTGAATGTCTGCATACATTTACAATTGTATTGTATGTATAATAGAGAAAAATAACAAAGTTAACGTTTTTAGGAAGACCCCAAAATATTTGTGTTTGAATCTAAATGCCATGGATATTTTTCTGCAGTGGAATCTAGAGACAAAGGCGCATAAACTAAAGGTGCTGCTTCAGCAATTTGTTTTCCATTGAAAAACAACAAACTAAGAAAAAGAAAACAATGAGTATACTGAATACACTAATTTGAAAATAATACTGTATTTTGTAAGCATTGATACAATAGTGTTTATATAGACTGTCAGGGAGAACAGGAGAATGACTTCAAAATATGTAAATGGAAGTGATACAGACAAATTTTAGAATTCTACAAATAAAGATTGCTCCTCTCTCTTAATTTGGAATTGTTATTTTTATCCCATAAATTATTGTCTTTTAATGAAAAAAAATTTTTAAAAACAGATTATATTTATCTATATAAAACGTAGTATTCTCACACACAATATCTCCTAGTGATTATGTTCTCACCCTGGCTGTATCTGATCTAGACCAACATTAACATTAATCTCTGATATCTGAGAGCTCACAGAGGGACGATAGGAAGAAGGGCTCCAACGGATCAACCAGGGCTAACCTGGGAATGAGTGGGGAGTCACTGAGTCTTAGAATCTGAGAAATTTAGACTTGGAAGCTACCATGAACACCTTGCCTAAATCCATCCTTTCAACATGAAGAAATAGAGTCAGAGAGGGCAAGCAATCTGCCTAAGACATGCTGTGTTTGTGGCAGTGTGGTATATGGTGACCACAGGCCAATATCGCACAGAAAACTTTGAGTAGAGATTTAGATGAGACACAAAGGAGAGAAAACCAATTATTTCAGCACATTTTCCCGGCTGCCTCAGCCATTCTCTAATAGTTAAAGAGCAGCTCAGACACTAAACACTTTCAGATTTTGGTAGCTAACATTTATGGAAGCAGTTTTCCAATGTAGAAAATTATTTCCCAAATCCTCACACCAAAGTTAAAAAAATAAATGGACAATGACCTATTTTAAATAGAACTAATGACCCACTGTAGCTTAACGCAATGCTGTGTTGTTGTAGTAGTTTTACTGTTAAGAAAAAAAGTTGTTCATAATGATAAAAAAAAAAGAATTAAGGGAAAAATACATGTTTTGTTGATTAAAGACAAAATAAGACACAATAATCTACTACGGAAACACAGAGAGTACCTATTGTGCTGAAAGGATTCAACCCTCAGAGAAATATGAACTTTCATTGTAACAGTAAAATAATTGTTATATTTGAAATTCTACAGGTTGCCAATTTTGGTCACATTCTCTTTTCATTATGTAAATATTGCTTGCATTTAATTTTCATACAAATTATTTTAATCAACTCAAAGGTTACAGCTCAGAGAGTGTCTAACCCAAGCAATTTAACAAGGACAACGTTCACCAATCATGGGTGAATGATTGTAACAATAGTAGTTTCAACTTTTTGCCTATTGGTACCAATGAATAAAAGACAAAATATTTGAAAACAAAGATGATTCACTTACCACAGAAAACTTCAATCCCCTCAAATACAAGTAAAAAGAAAAGACCAAATTCTAATATAATAAGGCAAATGCTTTGCATATCAGGTTTTGAAGATGAGCACAGTATTGGGCTTCAATTGATCCTCTACATCTTCACTATGGTATCAATTGATTCAACAATAATTTTTGTATCTATTCTTTTTTAAAAAATGTAAGTCAGGGGCTTCCCTGGTGGCACAGTGGTTGAGAGTCTGCCTGCCAATGCAGGGGACACAGGTTCGAGCCCTGGTCTGGGAAGATCCCACATGCCGCAGAGCAACTGGGCCCGTGAGCCACAACTACTGAGCTTGTGCGTCTGGAGCCTGTGCTCCGCAACAAGAGAGGCCGCGACAGTGAGAGGCCCGTGCACCACGATGAAGAGTGGCCCCCGCTTGCTGCAACTAGAGAAAGCCCTCGCACAGAAACGAAGACCCAACACAGCCATAAATAAATAAATAAATAAATAAAAATTAAAATTCAGTTTCTCTTTAAAAAAAAATGTAAGTCAATAAATTTAACTATTGACCATAAAAATTTATAACATTTTATATATTAAAAAAAAAGAACAGGTAAAAAAATGTAAAGGTAAACTTTAGACCGCAATAATAAGGTAGGATGCAAACATTATATTCAATGTAAGAGAGTGGTAGGTCCATATTATGTTCAAAAGAAGGATAAAACTACATATCTTAAAATTATTAATGAATGTTTATAGTGAAGTGTGTATTTTTTAATTGAGGTATAGTTGATTTACACTATGTATCTATTCTTGATGCTACAAGTAGCTTCCACTGTGATTTTTCAATTATTTCTACTTAAGCTATAAATTGAATGATGACACCATTATTATTCATGATAAACTTGTACTCATTAACTACTGAGAGCAAGATTATCAAATGAAGAACCTTTCAATTGTTCCCTTGTACTGGTACAGCAGAAAGAAATTGGATGCTGGAAAAACTCAGGAAGAGTGAATAAAATCAGTACCCAGATAGGATCTTGGGATCTTAGGGGAGGGATAAGAATCTGGGAGCCAAATTTGAGTGGGAAGAAAGAACTAGGAACCAGATAGTCATGTCAGGAAACAGTTAAGTGAGGCAGACAGCATTCAAGGAGCAAACAAGTGGGTTATAAGAACACTGAAGACCAAAATAGTAGAGTCACCCTGGTGAGTTCATGTGGAAAGTCAAACCATTCTTCAGTAAATTGTGCAGCAGGCTTTGTAAGAAGGAGTTGGGGATTGATAGATTAACTCTATCCGTTCTTAAAGATGTAAATTATCTTACAAAAGTTGTCTAAATCTGACATTACTTTAAACCTCAAAATTCCTAAATCTTCTGTTTGCTTTGTTTTCTTTTCTCACTTTAAATTATACACAGATATGTATAATAAAACGTCCAAATTTACAGGAGGATTAAAGGAACTAAGAAGATGCAGCTAGAGATTATCATACTAAATGAACTAAGTCAGAAAGAAAGACAAATACCGTATGATTTCACTTATATGTAGAATCTAAAATACGACACAAATGAACCTATCTATGAAACAGAAACAGAATCACGGACATAGAGAACAGACTGGTGGTTGCCAAGGGGGAGGAGTTGGGGGAGGGATGGAGAGGAGGTTGGGGTTAGCAGATGTAAGCTTTAATATGTAGAATAAACAACAAGGTCCTACTGTATAGCACAGGGAACTATATTCAATATACTATGAAAAACCATAATGGAAAAGAAAAAAAAGAATGTGTGTGTGTGTATATCTGAATCACTTTGCTGTACAGCACTAATTAACACAACATTGTAAATCAACTATGCTTCAATAAAAATAATTTTTTTTTACTGTCAAACATTGCCTAAACCCAAATGATCATCACAATAGCAAATGCTGACCAAGGATAAGTATTAAATATGAGGGAAAATCAAAAGATAAATTTCCTCTAAATATAAAATATACATAGTAAGATGGACAGCAATATCAATAATTCCTAAGAGGCAGATTATCCTCAGAAATTTCCCTTTTCATGAATTTGTTTTCATAAAATCTGAAAACTCTGGTGGAATTTGCACTTCAGAAATACATTTCTCTTTGCTAACAGGCTGCCAGTAAAATCAAGATTTTGAAAAATAGTTGAATAAATGACTACAAAGATAAATATTAAAATTTAAAATATTCCCAGTATCTTAATGTAAATATAATGTATATTTTGAAATTAATTCATGCTTTTAAAAGATCAGATAGATGAATAGTGTTAATTAGAATCTAACTTTTAAAATGAGGGCAAGAGCCTGAACCAAGATGACGGAGTAGAAGGACATGCTCTCACTCCCTCTTGTGAGAACACCAGAATCACAACTAGCTGCTGGACAATCATCGACAGGAAGACACTGGAATTCACCAAAAAAGATACCCCACATCCAAAGACAAAGGAGAAGCCACAATGAGACAAAAGGAAGGGCACAATCACAGTAAAATCAAACCCCATAACTGCTGGGTGGGTGACTCACAGACTGGAGATCACTTATACCACAGAAATCCACCCACTGGAGTGAAATTCTGAGTCCAACGTCAGGCTTCCCAACCTGGGGGTCTGGCAACAGGAGAAGGAATTCCTAGAGAATCAGACTTTGAAGACTGGTGGGATTTGACTGCAGGGCTTTGACAGGATTGGGGGAAAGAGACACTCCACACTTGGAGGGCACATACAAAGTAGTGTGTGCATCGGGACCCAAGGGAGACTGAATCAGACCTACCTGCTAGTGTTGGAGGGTCTCCTACAGAGGTGGGGGTTGGCTGTGTCTCACTGTGGAGACAAGGACACTGGCAGCAGAAGTTCTGGGAAGTACTCCTTGGCATGAGCCCTCACAGAGTCTACCATTAGCCCCACAGAAGACCCAGGTAGGCTCCAGTGTTGAGTTGACTCAGGTCAAACAACCAACAGGGAGGGAATCCAGCCCCACCCATTAGCAGTCAAGCAGATTAAAGCTTTACTGAGCTCTGCCCACCAGAGGAACAGTCAGCTCTACCCACCACCAGTCCCTCCCATCAGGAAACTTGCACAAGCCTCTTAGATAGCCTCATCCACCAGAAGGCAGACAGCAGAAGCAAGAAGAAAGACAATCCTGCAGCCTGTGGAACAAAAACCACATTCACAGAAAGACAGACGAGATGAAAAGGCAGAGGGCTATGTACCAGATGAAGGAACAAGATAAAACCCCAGAAAAACAATGAAATGAAGTGGAGATAGGCAACCTTCCAGAAAAAGAATTCAGAATAGTGATAGTGAAGATGATCCAGGACCTCGGAAAAAGAATGGAGGCAAAGATCGAGAAGATGCAAGAAATGTTTAACAAAGACCTAGAAGAATTAAAGAACAAACAAACAGAGATGAACAATACAATAACTGAATTGAAAACTACACTAGAAGGAATCAATAGCAGAATAACTGAGGCAGAAGAACGGATAACTGACCTTGAAGACAGAATGGTTGAATTCACTGCTGCAGAAAATAATAAAGAAAAAAGAATGAAAAGAAATGAAAACAGCCTAAGAGACCTCTGGGACAACATTAAACACAACAACATTCTCATTATAAGGGTCCCAGAAGGAGAAGAGAGAGAGAAAGGTCCAGAGAAAATATTTGAAGAGATTATAGTCGAAAACTTCCCTAACATGGGAAAGTAAATAGCCACCCAAGTCCAGGAATCACAGCGAGTCCCATACAGGATAAATCCAAGGAGAAAGACACCGAGACACATAGTAATCAAATTGGCAAAAATTAAAGACAAAGAAAAATTATTGAAAGCAACAAGGGAAAAATGACAACATATAAGGGAACTCCCATAAGGTTAACAGCTGATTTCTCAGCAGAAACTCTACAAGCCAGAAGGGAGTGGCATGATATACTTAAAGTGATGAAAGGGAAGAAACTACAACCAAGATTACTCTACTCGGCAAGTATCTCATTCAGATTTGATGGAGAAATCAAAAGCCTTACAGACAAGCAAAAGCTAAGAGAATTCAGCACCACCAAACCAGCTCTACAACAAATGCTAAAGGAACTTCTCTAACTGGGAAACAAAAGAGAAGAAAAGAAGCTCAAAAACAAACCCAAAACAATTAAGAAAATGGTAATAGGAACATACATATCAATAATCACCTTAAACGTTAATGGATTAAATGCTCCAACCAAAAGACACAAGCTTGCTGAATGGATACAAAAACAAGACCCATCTATATGCTGTCTACAAGAGACCCACTTCAGACCTAGAGACACATACAGACTGAAAGTGAGGGGATGGAAAAAGATATTCCATGCAAATGGAAATCAAAAGAAAGCTGGAGTAGCAATACTCATATCAGATAAAATAGACTTTAAAATAAAGAATGTTACAAGAGACAAGGAAGGACACTACATAATGATCAAGGGATCAATCCAAGAAGAAGATATAACAGTTGTAAATATATATGCATCCAACATAGGAGGACCTCAATACATAAGGCAACTGCTAACAGCTATAAAACAGGAAATCAACAGTAACACAATAATAGCAGGGGATTTTAACACCTCACTTACACAAATGGACAGATCATCCAAAATGAAAATAAATAAGGAAACAAAAGCTTTAAATGACACAACAGACCAGATAGATTTAACTGATATTTATAGGACATTCCATCCAAAAACAACAGATTACACTTTCTTCTCAAGTGCACACGGAACGTTCTCCAGGATAGATCACATCTGGGGTCACAAATCAAGCCTCAGTAAATTTAAGAAAATTGAAATCATATCAAGCATCTTTTCTGACCACAACGCTATGAGATTAGAAATGAATTACATGGAAAAAAACACAAACACATGGAGGCTAAACAATACGTTACTAAAAAACCAAGAGATCACTGAAGAAATCAAAGAGGAAATCAAAAAATACCTAGAGACAAATGACAATGAAAACACGATGATCCAAAACCTATGGGATGCAGTTCTAAGAGGGAAGTTTATAGCAATAGAAGCCTACCTCAAGAAACAAGAAAAATCTCAAATAAACAATCTAACCTTACACCTAAAGGAAATAGAGAACAAAGAACAAACAAAACCCAAAGTTAGTAGAAGGAAAGAAATCATAAAGATCAGGGCAGAAATAAATGAAATAGAAACAAAGAAAACAATAGCAAAGATCAATAAAACTTCTCAAAGCTGGTTCTTTGAGAAGGTAAACAAAATTGATAAACCCTTAGCCAGATTCATCAAGAAAAAGAAGGAGAGGACTCAAATCAATAAAATTAGAAATGAAAAAGGAGAAGTTACAACAGACACCGCAGAAATACAAAGCATCCTAAGAGACTACTACAAGCAACTCTATGCCAATAAAATGGACAACATGGAAGAAATGGACAAATGATTAGAAAGGTATAACCTTCCAAGACTGAACCAGGAAGAAATAGAAAATATGAACAGACCAATCACAAGTAATGAAATTGAAACTGTCATTAAAAATCTTCCAACAAACAAAAGTCCAGGACCAGATGGCTTCACAGGTGAATTCTATCAAACATTTAGAGAAGAGCTAACACCCATCCTTCTCAAACTCTTCCAAAAAATTGCAGAGGAAGGAACACTTCCAAACTCATTCTATGAGGCCACCATCACCCTGATACCAAAACCAGACAAAGATACTACAAAAACAGAAAATTACAGACCAATATCACTGATGAATATAGATGCAAAAATCTTCAACAAAATACTAGCAAACAGAATCCAACAACACATTAAAAGGATCATACACCATGATCAAGTGGGATTTATCCCAGGAATGCAAGGATTCTTTAATATATGCAAATCAATCAATGTGATACACCATATTAACCAATTGAAGAATAAAAATCATATGATCATCTCAATAGATGCAGAAAAAGCTTTTGACAAAATTCAACACCCATTTATGATAAAAACTCTCCAGAAAGTGGGCACAGAGGGAACCTACCTCAACATAATGAAGGCCGTATTCTACAAACCCACAGCAAACATTATTCTCAATGGTGAAAAACTGAAAGCATTTCCTCTAAGATCAGGAACAAGACAAGGACGTCCACTCTCACCACTGTTATTCAACATAGTTTTGGAAGTCCTAGCCTCGGCAATCAGAGAAGAAAAAGAAATAAAAGGAATACAAAGTGGAAAAGAAGAAGTAAAACAGTCACTGTTTGCAGATGACATGGTACTATACATAGAGAATCCTAAAGATGTCACCAGAAAACTACTAGAGCTAATTAATGAATTTGGTAAAGTTGCAGGATACAAAATTAATGCACAGAAATCTCTTGCATTCCTATACACTAATGAGGAAAAATCTGCAAGAGAAATTAAGGAAACACTGTCATTTACCACTGCAACAAAAAGAATAAAATACCTAGGAATAAACCTACCTAGGGAGACAAAAGACCTGTATGCAGAAAACTATAACACACTGATGAAAGAAATTAAAGATGATACCAACAGATGGAGAGATATACCATGTTCTTGGATTGGAAGAATCAATATTGTGAAAATGACTATACTACCCAAAGCAATCTACAGATTCAATGTAATCCCTATCAATTTACCAATGGCATTTTTTACGGAACTGGAACCAAAAATCTTAAAATTTGTATGGAGACACAAAAGACACTGCATAGCCAAAGCAGTCTTGAGCGTAAAAAATGGAGCTGGAGGAATCAGGCTCCCTGACTTCAGACTATACTACAAAGTTACAGTAATCAACACAATATGGTACTGGCACAAAAACAGAAACATAAATCAATGGAACCAGATAGAAAGCCAAGAGATAAACCTACGCACATATGGTCAACTAATCTATGACAAAGGAGGCAAGGATATACAATGGAGAAAAGACAGTCTCTTCAATAAGTAGTGCTGGGAAAACTAGACAGCTACATGTAAAAGAATGAAATAAGAACACTCCCTAACACCATACACAAAAATAAACTCAAAATGTATTAGAGACCTAAATGTAAGACCAGACACTATAAAACTCTTAGAGGAAAACATAGGAAGAACACTCTGACATAAATCACAGCAAGATCTTTTTTGATCCACCTCCTTGAGTAATGGAAATAAAAGCAAAAATAAACACATAGGACCTAATGAAACTTGAAAGCCTTTGCACAGCAAAGGAAACCATAAACAAGACGAAAAGACTACCCTCAGAATGGGAGAAAATATTTGCAAATGAATCAACGGACTAAAAGATTAATCTCCGAAATATATAAACAGCTCATGCAGCTCAATATTAAAAAAACAAACAACCCAATCCAAAAATGGGCAGAAGACCTAAATAGACATTTCTCCAAAGAAGACATACAGATGGCCAAGAAGTACAAGAAAAGCTGCTCAACATCACTAATTATGAGAGAAATGCAAATCAAAACTACAATGAGGTATCACCTCACACCAGTTAGAATGGGCATCATCAGAAAATCTACAAACAACAAATGCTGGAGAGGGTGTGGAGAAAAGGGAACCTTCTTGCACTGTTGGTGGGAATGTAAATTGATACAGCCACTATGGAGAACAGTATAGAGGTTCCTTAAAAAACTAAAAATAGAATTACCATATGATCCAGCAATCCCACTACTGGGCATATACCCAGAGAAAACCATAATTCAAAAAGACACATGCACCCTAATGTTCATTGCAGCACTATTTACAATAGCCAGGTCATGGAAGCAACCTAAATGCCCATCGACAGATGAATGGATAAAGAAGATGTGGTACATATATACAATGCAATATTACTCAGCCATTAAAAGGAACGAAATTGGGTCATTTGTTGAGACGTGGATGGATCTAGAGACTGTCATACAGAGTTAAGTAAGTCAGAAAGAGAAAAACAAATATCTTATATTAACGTATATATGTGGAACGTTGAAAAATGGTACAGATGAACTGGACTGCAGGGCAGAAATTGACACACAGATGCAGAGAACAAACGTATGGACACCAAGGGGGGAAAGCGGAGGAGGGGGGTGTGGTGGGATGAATTGGGAGATTGGGATTGACATGTATACACTGATGTGTATAAAACTGATGACTAATAAGAACGTGCTGTATAAAAAAAAATAAATAAATAAAATTCAAAAATTAAAAAAAAAACTAATACTAAACTTTCTTTGGTTTATTTGTATGGAAATATGTTAATATAAATGCTTCAGACATTACATGAATTCCTAAAAATCTTATATGTTCTTGTATAATATTATAAGTCATAATTCTAGTTATTACTTTAAAATGTATATCTCAGAAATAACTAAATTTCCTTGTCAATTGAATTATTATGAACTTTCATCAAATCTTTAACCGTGGTCATTTTTATGTCTTTTGTCATTTACGGACAGTTCTGGGTGTACTCTGATGCTTTTGCAAAAATGTTCCTATAAAAGGGTTTCATCTTCAAGGAATTCATGTAAAAGACTCTGACAAGTACAGGTTTCTGGCAACTGACTATACTGCTGAACTGAATGAATAAGCATTTTCAGAACTCTAATGGAAAACTGATGAATTCATAAAAGTGCTAACAAAAGATCAAGATAAAAAAAAATTAATTACATGGGACTGAGTGAACTGATGAGGATGATTATAATTTTTGTGACTTTCTGTTTGAATAAAAAAAAAAAAAAAGAAGTACTAAGAAACCAGGTAGTATATCCTCATCATCTTTATACTGAGCAAGGAAGAAAACCAAAGTGATTATAATTAGTTTATATTTTAATTTCTGTGTCCTGGGGCACACTAAGTGAAAAATATTTTCAGCATAGGTAGTGATGTAGACCTCGGCTAAGCTATACAAGAAATAGAAATTATTTTTGAGTTGCAAGACTGGTTTGTTTCAAGGTGGCCAAGCATTTTAACAAAACAGTTAGTTTGATTTTTCTTTTGCATATATAACTTAGAAAAACAAGGTCCCACACATTATAATAAATTGATTTGTGATGATAAAGCATTGCAGGATGAATCAGATGTGGGTTCCACACCTATCTTTCATGTCTTACTTTTGTGATTAGAGCCATTCAAGCAACATCTGAAACTGTATCAATCAACATCAACAAACAGATAGTGATCAGTAAGCTAAGTGCTAAAGCCTTAGGTGATGGGTATGCAAAAATAGAAAACCTTGGTCATTTTACGGGACCATTAATAAATTTATGGTCTGCAAGCAACGCTGTCCAATAGAAAAATAAGGCAAACCACATATGTAAATTTAAAATTTTCTAGTAGCTACATTAAAAAAAAAGATGAAAGGGCTTCCCTGGTGGCGCAGTGGTTGAGAGTCTGCCTGTCAATGCAGGGGACACGGGTTCGAGCCCTGGTCTGGGAAGATCCCACATGCCACGGAGCAACTGGGCCCGTGAGCCACAACTACTGAGCCTGCGTGTCTGGAGCCTGTGCTCCGCAACAAGAGAGGCCGCGATGGTGAGAGGCCCGCACACCGCGATGAAGAGTGGTCCCCACTTGCCACAATTAGAGAAAGCCCTCGCAGAGAAACGAAGACCCAACACAGTCATAAATAAATAAATAAAAGAACGTGAATTTCTTTAAAAAAAAAGAAAAGATGAAAAAGAAACAGGTAAAATTAATTTTAAGAATATATTTCAGGACTTCCCTGGTGGTGCAGTGGTTAAGAAACCGCCTGCCAGTGCAGGGGACACTGGGTTGATCTCTGGTCCGGGAAGATCCCACATGCCGCAGAGCAACTTACAGCAACTTAAGCCCGTGCGCCACAACTACTGAGCCTGTGCTCTAGAGCTCGCAAGCCACAACTACTGAAGCCCGCGCACCTAGAGCCCGTGCTCCGCAACAAGAGAAGCCACCGCAATGAGAAGCCTGTGCACCAAAAGGAAGAATAGCCCTCGCTCACCTCAACTAGAGAAAGCCTGTGCGCAGCAACAAAGACCCAACGCAGCCAAAACAAACAAACAAACAAAGAATATATTTCATTTAACCCAACATATCCAAATATTATCATTACAACATGATGATACATTTTACACTTTTTTAAACTAAATCTTTGACATTCAGAGTGTTTTATTCTCACAATATATCTCAGTTTTTACTAGCCACATTTCAAATGCTCAGTAGAATATGTGGCTAGTGGCTATCACATTGAATAGCACAGGTTTGGAAGTAGAATAGATATGGGAAAAAACACGATAATTTAGGTGGTGGGTGCACAGAATGGCAGAACACATTCCTACCTCATCTTAGGGAATTTAGAGAACATTTCATAGAAGATCACAACTGAGTGAAACTTTAAGGCTGTGTAGAGACAAGGCAGATATCAAAGGAAGAGCAGCCTGTGAGGATCCTCAAGGGGAGAGGGGCACTCCGAGTGAAGGAAATAGAAAAACAACAGGCGTCTAAGCTATGCAGGAAATGTTTTGCAGGTATATTGTGTGTGAAATGGGTGGAGGGAGTTGAAGCAAGCAAAACACCAAATCTGGATGAGTACTGAATTCTGGGGTAGTGTTACAGAAATAGATTTTATGAGAGGGTGAGTGAACTCACCCCTTGCACCAGTACTGCTTTTAACCAAATATGGGACCTGATTCAAGTCACTTAAGCTTTTTAGCTCTAGTTCCTAGTTTCCACAATTGTAAAATCAAGGAGTCGAACTGGGTAATCTCTAATTATCTTTCCAATTAAAAATGCAATGTGAAAAAATTGCTAAGTATGAATTAAAATGGTTCAAGATTTAAATATATGCAGAAATGTCAAAGATGGTATTTAGAAGGTAAAACAGTATAATTATGCAACATGGCTATTTAAGCCTTTTCTGGGAAAACACTAAGATAGCAATTGAAGTTTATAATAATAACTATGTTATATTCCGTAAGTGTCATAATTTCTTACCTCCTCCTTTCCTGGAAGGGGAAACTATTTTAATATAGTCAATCAGGAGGTTTTCTCTAACTTTTCATGCTAAATGAATTTTGAATTTGAAGCCCACTAAATCTCTGTGTATTTTGCTTAAATACATTCTTCAGAAGTAAACTTGGAATTTGGTAAAATTGTAAAATTGGCTGACTCATAGGAAATCAACAAAAATTCATATTCAATTTCTATGTCTACTTCTGTATATAAGGTCAATTAAATAATCAAGAAAACTATAGAAATTTAAAAGAAATTAACAAGAAGTTAGGATCTAAGCAAATTAAAATTGCCTGTGGCTGACACATTTCATCAAGATGGACATGTCTATCAAACCTTCCTAGAGCCACCTGGAAGAGAAATAAACTATCTTTGGCTTCAAAATAATAAAGAAATCAGTTTGTTTATACAAAAGAATTCCTACAGCAAATGGGGCATTGAGAGACAAGCTATGTATAAGGCAAGCAGTCCTAAAAGGTAACATACTAGAAATTATCTTCTAATTCTATGCTGCTTTCTTTGAAAATTATAGTCCAAAGATTTAAATTAGACCATGAAAAAAGTCATCAAGGGTCATCAAACGAAAAAAAAAACTACAAAAGGTGAAAATTCAAAGCACCGAAAAACACATATCAATACATATTTTCATTTGAAGTATGAAAATAGACTAAGTCAATGAGTTGGAGATGGGAAAATGCCTGTTAGAGAAGATAAAGATGCAAAGAAGATGTGGTGATTCAGAGACCAGATGATATGGTGACGGCAGATAAAGGACGGAGGAGACAGTTCTCAAGGAGGCTGGTGTATAAAGAAGGCCATCTCCCATGAAGTCTTGAAAATGAATGGAGAGTCAGCAGAATCCATTAAGAGCATGTTTCTTTTCACAAGGGAGAAGGTGGATAGCAGAATTCTGTGCAGCAAATGAAGCCTGAAGAAGTGTCTACTGAATTGAGAATCCATAAAGAAGACAGTGGATAATAAAGAGATGAATTGCTTGGGATTTCTGCCAAGGTTGAGTGGGGCCACTTGTAACTTTATTATGGAGGTTGTGAGGCCTAACAGGAATTCAAAGGTAGACATCCACACACAGACTGGTTGGAAAGGAAGCTCTTGATTTCTGGGAGGTCTGTTAGGAGGCAAAGGGAAAAGCCTTGTGAACAACGGCAACATCTGGACTGAAAATAGAAATGGAGGAAGTTGAATTGTGTTTACATTAAGTGAGCTCTCTTAGTGCTGAGACCAGCATCTGGCTTTGGTTACATTTATCTGAACATAGTGAAAATGTTTGAATTAACCAAAAAAAGATTAGACTAAATTTCATAACAGTGTTTACACAGCAGAATAAATGACAAAACAGATACATGGAAAAAAGTGTCTGTTTACGCGCACATTTCAAAGAGCATGGATATAGCACCCGAAGCTACATTATCTTAGTGTGGTTGACATAAAACAGGGTCCACATAAACTCCTAATGATGGCCATTACAAATTATGTTAAGCCAAGGTGGTTTAAACACAGATATCCTATGTCTTTTGTTTATTGCTATGATAAAAATAATTTGAGTGCCTTTCTACCACAATTAAGGGAAAACATGGTTAGGAAGTATATTTACATTTTATTTTCCACTATCAATAACATTTCAGGTGACATCCTTATTCCTAGGAATTATAGCTCTCAATAAAGTTTTTCCCCTTTTCTTTCCATAAATAAATGTATTTGGGGGGCTTTAATTTGTTAGCAAATTCAGAACAGAGTATTTATCTTTACAGAAGCAATCTCAATTTTCTGTGGCCATATTGATGGGGTCTTTAAAATCTCATAGACCACTAATAAAATACATTGTTTATTGCTTGACCTTGTTTTGGAACCTGATCTTCTGCTCTCATCATTGTAACACCTGATTTTGAACAAGGAAACAAAGGCAAGTAACATATGCTGGGGAACAAGCTGTGATCCCATATCAAGAGAGAAAGAGAATTTAAGTACAAGAATAAGCAGTTAAATTTGGAAGGCTTTATCATTTATTAAGAAATAGTTCAGAAGTCCTCGTTCTGAAGAGAAACAATTGGGTTGAAAGGGTCACAAGAGCAAATACAAATATTATCTTTCAGTGACTTAAATAGAATCATCTGTTCATAGAAAGAGAAACACAAATGCATTGATCTCCGGTATGTTGAACAGATTGAATCATGTAGAGCAAAGGTGTTTTAGTTAATCTTAAATCATGGCGCCATGGTTTCAAGACATCATGACGGGAAAAGTGACTGAATTAAATGCAGTTAATATCAAACCTGAAATGGTAGAGAGATTCAAATAAAAGCATCACCTTTTCTAGTATTTTACATATCATGCACTCTCTCCTGGAGGTCTGCCTCTAACCTTCAGCTCTTCTGTGAAGCAGCTAAGTTTATGCCATGAAATAATGTGACTTTTGGCAGAGACTAGAGGACACTCAGAGCAACACTCAGGACCATCCATCAGTGCAGGAAGGTGAAGCCTGGTACTACCTAGTCACTCCAGAAAATGCTTGTTTCCTAGCACATGATCTGCTACTTTAAAAGGCAATGGGAGCCACTAATTGAATGTATCATTATTTGAAAAACAAGTTCAATGTGAAGTCATAAGTTATACTTTCAGGTTATATTAAGAGTAAGTGATTAAAAAACAGTATAAAAGTCATAGCCATTTCATTCCATTTAAAATCTAAAGCTCTCTCAAATTCTCTGTTTCATAGTTAGGTGAAGTGGAAGTGTTCCATTTTGATCATTTCTAATCAGTTTAATTTGAAGCAATGCTCAACTTTCTTAACATTTAACATGGGAATTTTAACAATATGTGAGTTTTATCTCACAGAACATTGGCTTATTAAAAGTAACCTCATTGAGGACTAGTCTCCAAAGAGAGACTAATAGATTTATCTATTAATAGGTAGACTTAATTCCTCGAGTAGACTTCCTTACACACTCAAATTGATCCTAGATTCCAAATTGCCAAACTAATGTCACTTATTTGTTTTAAAGAAGGATTTTAAGTTCGGGTCACAGACTTTGCTCACCCTTGCTCAAGTCTGAAACTGAATTGTGTGTTTCTAAGCATTTCAATCTAAAAGAAGGATAGGGGCTTCCCTGGTGGCGCAGTGGTTGAGGGTCTGCCTGCTAATGCGGGGAACACGGGTTCGAGCCCTGGTCTGGGAGGATCCCACATGCCGCGGAGCAGCTGGGCCCGTGAGCCACAATTGCTGAGCATGCGCGTCTGGAGCCTGTGCTCCGCAACAGGAGAGGCCGCGGTAGTGAGAGGCCCGCGCACCGTGATGAAGAGTGGCCCCCGCTTGCCACAACTGGAGAAAGCCCTAGCACAGAAACGAAGACCCAACATAGCAATCAATCAATCAATCAATTAATCAATAAAAATAAATAAATAAATAAAAGAAGGATAGAAGAACAAATATGTATTTGGAAAGTTTATGTCATTAGGCAGTATGGTAATAAATTTAAAGGAAGATTATAATTTAGGAAATAGTAACATAGCTGTCATAGTAGTTGGGAAATGAAAAGAAAGTTGGGTTCTTATAGCAAAAGGATATCTTCTAAAGTTCAGTATCTAAATACCAACTTTAGGAAGATGATAAAACTGTAGACACCATGGTTGAATTTATTAAGTAGGCCTTTGTAAAACTCTGCCCAAGGTTTAACTTAAAACCCACTCTATAGTCCTACATCTGAAGCTTTCAATGTTGCATTTGTGAAGATGTAGTCTGACAGGTGATACAGTTTATCACCTGTAGACCATTAACTACACATTCTAAACATGTATAAAAGTATATTGACCTAACATGATAAAGAAGGCTAATGCTTTATTTTTATAAAGAAATTGGTGGACCTGATTTCTTTTCTAAGAATTTTCTGCCCAAAATTCCTGAAGTACAAATTCTATAGGCTGAGTAAAAAATTTAAAAAGTCTAAGTTGTCTTTGAGAAAATAAAATACTTCTGAAGAAGCAATATTACTTTATTTGTGACCTAGCATAATTTCAGAACTTAAACTTCTTTGAAAGCAGTAATGATAATTTAACATATTTTTCCATAAGGTGAAATTTAAACTTATGGATTAAAATCAATAAGACAAAATAAATCATATTTGGAGTTTTCAAAAAATAACCGATTTTTTCTTAGACTACAAACCCATTTACAAAACACAAGGAAATTGTTCAATTAAGACAATCATTACCTAAAATGAGAGTAACAGGAAGGGGGAAAATAGTTTTTTCCAACGTGGTCTTTTATTCTTTAATTATTCTACTGTAAAAGAGTCTCACCGTAAGGTAGAATTTGATTTCAGACGAGATATACACCATTCTGACCTCAAACTGACCTAAAATTTTTTAGTTCTGGAAACAAATATGCAGTGAGAGCCTGAAGAAACTAAGCTAAAAAGAAATATCACAAGGCATGCAAAGACACATTGCCTATTACTTTCTATCTTAGCAACATCCTGGCTGAGATGAAAGAAGGGGAAAAATAACAATAGAAAAAATCTTTTTTTCATAGGAATATTTATTGTGTACTCAAGTCCAAGTTTTCTCCAAAGTTTCTTTCCCTATTAAAAACTAGAAAATAGAATTTACTTGGAGGAGGGCTGGGGTGAGTGAGAAGTCCTGTGGTGATTTTTCAGTGAATTTATGAAACTAAGAGAGTCATGTCTGGCTGAAGTGATACATGGCCATTATACCAATATGGCCATAATACTGAGGCACTCTAAGTACAAATCATGATTTTCAGTAGCAAGAAATAATGAGGTACATTTGACTCCTTATCAGATTTGACTATGGGTCTGTGATTAACTTAAATATTTTCTATTAGGGAAAGAAAATAAGGAACTGCATTTTGTCCAATGAATACTAAGAAGAAAGAGTTATTTGGAGAGTTAAGACTCTTTGCTTGATCTAGTAAATCAGGATAGATGCATATTTTATTCCTGTGAATGTAATGCTGAGTTAATATGAATCTTAACCTTAATTGTTTGCATTATGAAAAATGAATTGCAATCCTCAGTAACAGGATTGGATGTTTCATGTAGCTATCTCTAATCCTCCCAACAGCTCTAACAGTAGATATTATTATCCTATATTTTCCAACAGAGGAAATCAAGCTTTAGGTATGCTCAAAGTTACTTTGTTAATATGAAGCAGAGCTGAGATTTGAACCCATTTCAAAACCTATGCTATTTCCATTATGTTGCATATCATCTAAGAACATATTTTTTTGTCTTAGCCCGATTATATGGATTCAAAGTGAAAATACATAATGGGAAATATGAGTCATGTACTGAGTAGCAATTTTTATAATTTCTGCTGAAGAATAACTTTAAAATTGGCAAGTAATCTAAACTTTGTATTTAAAATACATGACTGTCTTGACTTTAGGCATTCCTAACTAAATTAGCTTTTCTTTGTGTAATTAAATCACACTCTGGAATTCTAGTCTTTATTTCTATCAAAACAAATCAACACTTTTTTTGTTGTTACAGTAAAGAATCTGCCCATATCCCATTAATCTGTTTTCCTTTTGTTTTATAATCCAAAAGACAGGTTTGATAGAATGTTTTCCCTCTCATGTTTGGGAACTCTTAACTGGAGTCCATGTATTTCTTAAGTCTTATGAAAATATATGCAACATTTTGTAATAAGTGACTAAGTGCATTTTTCTGGCAATGAGTCCCTTGACTTTCACTGGATTACAAAAGAACCCATGGCTGAAAAGAAAGATTAAAAACTACTTACTTTCTAGCAGAGACTTTTTGTTTTTTTTGATAGTGTCAACTTAAATGAGATGGAAAATACAATACAATGATGTTTAGTTGTACCCTTTCAAACAGAAGCAAAGTATTTACCCTTGAAACCATACATAAACTACATACATTTTATAGTCATTTCTTTCTTTCTTTTTCTTCTGTCTAGGTCATTTGAAATAAGCTTACTTGTTTAAAAAAAAAAAACTTTGGAGACAAAACTTTAAAAAATTCTATGGAACAATGCAGTGTTTTTCCAAAATTGGAAGGAAGGTTGAGATGAAGTCTACTTTATACTGAGATATATAGCCCAAACTTGTCTTGAATAAAGACTAAAATCAAAAGAAAGAAAAATAAATAAAATATGATTAAAAATCAAAAGAAAAATAGTAGGTTGGCAGTTTAAGGGTTTCTAATCAAAGTTTCAGCTAGGTACCCATCTGTGTTGTCTAAAGAGTCATTTCTCAAATTTACCCTTGAACTGGATATTTAATGATAGTTTTATAATGGCAATGACCCCTAAATAGGACAGACGGAGGTTTTTCCTTGCCTCATTAAACCTGGAAGAGGTCAATGTTATAAGCCTCTTTGATTTTCTTCCATAGGTAGTGACTTAATAGCATGTGCGAGGAAGACATTTACTTAATCCATCATGTTAGAATGTTTTTTCCCTAGATAATACTAATCCCAAATTATATACATACCTTTTATTACAAAAGAATCCAGTCCATCACTTCCACAAGAGTTATTTCTTTTCTAAGCCCAGCTGTTCAAAGAGGGATACAGAATTATACTTTTCTGAGCACTTTAACAAAGTTGGCAGTACATGGAAAGGCACCGACATGGTCTAAGGGCTGGGGAGTTTGGTGAGTTTCCTGGTCACAGATTTTGGGGTTTTGAAACTAGCAATTCTTTACTCTTCCTTGTTCAGATAGCCTAAAATAATGGTCATACTTTATTTGGACTATAAGTTGATTTTGGATATAGACTTTTAAAAAATCTGAGTTCTTTTTTTTGGTTTTAACTGTGTTATTAAGAAATTCTCATTCCTTAAACCTAGAAATAAAGAAGTTACATTTTTTTTTTCTCATATTCTTACATTCTGCTCCAGAGTCTAAATTCTGCTTATTTGTGGAGTGGCGTTATTTTGCAGTTTAGTGGCTCCCAGCTGTGCAGTTTTTCTGGACATCACAGCGATAGCAAAAGCATAGATTTTGGCTGTCTTCCCTGTGCACCAAGAAGAATTTTTGGCATTACACTCAGTTCACTATGCATCTAGCTCTCTGTATAATGGATAGAGTTCTTCTGTTTCCATGGAAGGAGGAAAGACTTTTGGGACATACATATCCACTGACCCTTGCTGGATTCTTTTTCAGCCTATATCCAAGTCCATCTCAACAGTAGTTGGGGGACAGAGTATATACAGCACTTAAATATCCAGGAAGAGAATCGCTACACCAAGTATAGATGATCAAACCCAAGCTCGCATTTTTCCGACACTTTGCCTTAACAAGTTTGAGTGTCTCCCTGGGCAGCTCGTCCTTGACTTTGCTGCATGATAACTTTTGGTAGAGGAAAACACATTGCACAACCTTGCAGTCCTCTGTAAATAGGAGCAGAACTAGATACATTATCTGTTTCACACGTCAGAGATTCCCCCCCATATAATCTTGTCATGTTTTTCCCCTGTAACCATGGCCACATTTGTCAGGCAATAGCAATAAAATATTCTCTGTAAAAAAGAAGCAATATGTTTGATTTCAAAATGTATTTGAATTTATGTGCATCATATAACAGGAAACTTTTCCTTATTATGTTCATCAGTGTTTATTTTTGATAACTGCAAAGAAAAGTCCTGAGATTAATTATAAAATAATTTTTCTATTTATTATTTTAGGATAACTTAACCACAAATTTTACTCAAATATAGGTCCATAAAGAATCAAATATTTTAAAGGCTTAATCTTTAAAGTAGGATCTATTATTGACTTTCTTTTCATAACATTTCCAAATGCCTCTGGTTATGGTGTTTCTGAAAGCCTCTTTAAATCATTATTTTTCTCAGTCTAGCTTATTTAATGCACCAGTTGCTGCCTACATGTATGATAAATAAATATAAAGTAAAGGCCAGCCCTTCAATGGCATCTTGAGGCACTGTAAAAAGAGCGTTTTTCCTTTACCCTTGACTTATGTTAAGTATTCAGTTCAGGTTAGAGAAGATGGTTGTCTGATTGCTTGTCCTATTTTTCTTTGCCAGAGCAGATAAAGTATGCTTATCTATTAAAAGCACTCAGAGTAACATTAAGCCAGGACACCTGTGGAGTTTGAAAACGTAGGTTCTCAAACAGGTCACTGGCTGCTGGGGCAGCTTCAAGAACAGAATAACAAGCACTCTTTAGTATGGGAAACAAAGATCTCAGTGCTTTCATGTGGTCTGTGTAGAAGGAAAATTTATCAACAGCGAGAGAGAAAGGAAAAGATCTTCATTTCCCACTTTTCTTAATCAGTCAATCTATAGATCTATAGTCTTATTTATAAATCTGTGTCTTAGGGGTCCATGCCCATAGCAAAATGTATTATAAATATTTGAACAGAAGCTGCATGGTTTATAAGGGCTTCACTTTTCTTAAGTTTGAAGACAATATGTGACATCAATTTACAGCAAATGATGCTTTAATTGGTATCCCAAGCATTTTCCTTTATAATAATAAAAAATCAGCAAAGTAGGCAAATTTGGGGGTATAACTTAGAGTTGTTAGGAGTTTGACATTGTTAGAATCATTTGAAAGGGGGTCTTTTTAGTGTCATAAATTGTCTAAAATAAGTTCTTGATAATTTTGGAAAGTTATAAAGTGCAATAATTTATACTTAGATTATTCAACTGGCAGTTAGTAGGTAGCAGAATAAAATAAATTCTAAAAGAATATAACATAAAAACTAACTAGTCAATGTCCAGTTATGGGATCACTGTACAAATTTATGTAGAAATTGTATTATGAGCAATACTGCTTTTTTGTGAGAACTGGCTTTTTTTTTTTTTTTTTTTTTTTTTTAGCTTAAAAGTGAATGGTTTGGGGCTTCCCTGGTGGCGCAGTGGTTGAGAATCTGCCTGCCAATGCAGGGGACACGGGTTCGAGCCCTGGTCTGGGAAGATCCCACATGCCGCGGAGCAACTAGGCCCGTGAGCCACAACTACTGAGCCTGCGCGTCTGGAGCCTGTGCTCCGCAACAGGAGAGGCCGCGATAGTGAGAGGCCCGCGCACCGCGATGAAGAGTGGCCCCCGCTTGCCGCAACTAGAGAAAGCCCTCGCACAGAAACGAAGACCCAACACAGCCAAAAATAAATAAATTAATTAATTAAAAAAAAAAAAAGTGAATGGTTTGTGGGAGATTGGTTCAAGATGGTGGAGTAGAAGGACACGCTCTCACTCCCTCTTGCAAGAGCACCAGAATCACAACTAACTGCTGAACAATCATCGACAGGAAGGCACTGGAACTCACGAAAAAAGATACCCCACATCCAAAGACAAATGAGAAGCCACAATGAGACGGTAGGAGGGGCACAATCACAATAAAATCAAATCCCATAACTGCTGGGTGGGTGGCTCACAAACTGGAGAACACTTAAACCACAGAAGTCCACCCACTGGAGTGAAGGTTCTGAGCCCCACATCAGGCTTCCCAACCTGGGGGTTTGGCAATGGGAGGAGGAATTCCTAGAGAATCAGACTTTGAAGGCTAGTGGGATTTGATTGCAGGACTTCAACAGGACTGGGGGAAACAAGGACTCCACTCTTGGAGGGCACACACAAAGTAGTGTGCTCATCGGGACCTAGGGGAAGGAGCAGTGACCCCATAGGAGACTGAACCAGACCTACCTGCTAGTGTTGGGTGGTCTCCTGCAGAGGTGGGGGGTGGCTGTGTCTAACCATGAGGACGATGACACTGGAAGCAGAAGTTCTGGGAAGTACTCCTTCGCATGAGCCCTCTCAGAGTCCGCCATTAGCCCCACAAAAGAGCCCAGGTAGGCTCCAGTGCTGGGTCGCCTCAGGCTAAACAACCAACAGGGAGGGAACCCAGCCCCACCCATAAGCAGACAAGTGGATTAAAGTATTACTGAGCTCTGCCCACCAGAGCACACGCAGCTCTACCCAACACCAGTCCCTCCTATCAGGAAACTTGAACAAGTCTCTTAGATAGCTTCATCCACCAGAGGGCAGACAGCAGAAGCAAGAAGAATGACAATCCTGCAGCCTGTGGAACAAAAACTACATTCACAGAAAGATAAACAAGATGAAAAGGCAGAGGGCTATGTACCAGATGAAGGAACAAGATAAAACCCCAGAAAAACAACTAAATGAAGTGGAGATAGGCAATCTTCCAGAAAAAGAATTCAGAATAATGATAGTGAAGATGATCCAGGACCCCGGAAAAAAGAATGGAGGCAAAGATCGAGAAGATGCAAGAAATGTTTAACAAAGACCTGAAGAATTAAAGAACAAACAAACAGAGATGAATAATACAATAACTGAAATGAAAAATACACTAGAAGGAATCAATAGCAGAATAACTGAGGCAGAAGAACAGATAAGTGAGCTGGAAGACAGAATGGTGTAATTCACTGCTGCAGAACAGAATAAACAAAAAAGAATGAAAAGAAATGAAGACAGCCTAAGAGACCTCTGGGACAACATTAAATGCAACAATATTCGCATTATAGGGGTCCCAGAAGGAGAAGAGAGAGAAGGACCCAAGAAAATATTTGAAGATATTATAGTTGAAAACTTCCCTAACATGGAAAAGGAAATAGCCACCCAAGTCCAGGAAGCACAGAGAGCCCCATACAGGATAAACCCAAGGAGAAACACACTGAGACACATAGTAACCAAACTGAAGATATTCCATGCAAATGGAAATCAAAAGAAAGCTGGAGTAGCAATACTCATATCAGATAAAATAGACTTTAAAATAAAGAATGTTACAAGAGACAACAAAGGACACTACATAATGATCAAGGGAGCAATCCAAGAAGAAGATATAACAATTATAAATATATATGCACCCAACATAGGAGGACCTCAATACATAAGGCAACTGCTAACAGCTATAAAAGAGGAAAAAAAAAAAAAAAAAGCAAAGATCAATAAAACTAAAAGTTGGTTCTTTGGGAAGATAAACAAAATTGATAAACCACTAGCCAGACTCATCAAGAAAAAGAGGGAGAGGACTCAAATCAATAAAATCAGAAATGAAAAAGGAGAATTTACAACAGACACGGCAGAAATACAAAGCATCCTAAGAGACTACTACAAGCAACTCTATGCCAATAAAATGGACAACCTGGAAGAAATGGACAAATTCTTAGAAAGGTATAACTTTCCAAGACTGAACCAGGAAGAAATAGAAAATATGAACAGACCAATCACAAGTAATGAAATTGAAACTGTGATTAAAAATCTTCTAATAAACAAAAGTCCAGGACCAGATGGCTCCACAGGTGAATTCTATCAAACATTTAGAGAAGAGCTAACACCCATCCTTCTCAAACTCTTCCAAAAAATTGCAGAGGAGGGAACACTTCCAACTCATTCTATGAGGCCACCATCACCCTGATACCAAAACCAGACAAAGATACTACAAAAACAGAAAATTACAGACCAATATCACTGATGAATATAGATGCAAAAATCTTCAACAAAATACTAGCAAACAGAATCCAACAACACATTAAAAGGATCATACACCATGATCAAGTGGGATTTATCCCAGAGATGCAAGGATTCTTTAATATATGCTAATCAATCAATGTGATACACCATATTAACCAATTGAGGAATAAAAATCATATGATCATCTCAATAGATACAGAAAAAGCTTTTGACAAAATTCAATACCCACTTATGATAAAAACTCTCCAGAAAGTGGGCACAGAGGGAACCTACCTCATCTTAATAAAGGCCATATATGACAAACCCACAGCAAACATTCTCAATGGTGAAAAACTGAAAGCATTTCCTCTAAGATCAGGAACAAGACAAGGATGACCACTCTCACCACTATTATTCAACATAGTTTTGGAAGTCCTAGCCACGGCAATCAGAGAAGAAAATATACATCCATGGAACAGGGTAGAAAACTCAGAGATAAACCCATGCACCTATGGTCGACTAATCTATGACAAAGGAGGCAAGGATACACAATGGAGAAAAGACAGTCTCTTCAATAAGTGGTGCTGGGAAAACTGGACAGCTATATGTAAATGAATGAAATTCGAAAACTCCTTAACACCATACATAAAAATAAACTCAAAATGGATAGAGACCTAAATGTAAGACCGGACACTATTAAACTCCTCGAGGAAAACTTAGGAAGAACACTCTTTGACATAAATTACAGGAAGATCTTCTTTGATCCACCTCCTAGAGTAATGGAAATAAAAACAAAAATAAACAAATGGGACCTAATGAAACTTAAAAGCTTTTGCACAGCAAAGGAAACTACAAACAAGACAAAAAGACAACCCTCAGAATGGGAGAAAATATTTGCAAACGAATCAACGGACAAAGGATTAATCTCCAAAATATAAAAGCAGCTCATGCAGCTCAATATTAAAAAAACAAACAACCCAAACAAAAAATGGGCAGAAGACCTAAATAGACATTTCTCCAAAGAAGACATACAGATGGCCAAGAAGCACATGAAAAGCTGCTCAACATCACGAATTATTAGAGAAATGCAAATCAAAACTACAATGAGTTATCAACTCACACCGCTTAGAATGGGCATCATCAGAAAATCTACAAATAACAAATGCTGGGGAGACTGTGGAGAAAAGGGAACCCTCTTGCACTGTTGGTGGGAATGTAAATTGATACAGCCACTATGGAGAACAGTATGGAGGTTCCTTAAAAAACTATAACTAGAACTATCATATGATCCAACAATCCCACTACTGGGCATATACCCAGAGAAGACCATAATTCAAAAAACACATACACCCCTATGTTCATTGCAGCACTATTTACAATAGCCAGGTCATGGAAGCAATCTAAATGCCCATCGACAGATGAATAGATAAAGAAAATGTGGTACATATATACAATGGAATGTTACTCAGCCATAAAAAGGAATGAAACTGAGTCATTTGTAGAGACGTGGATGCATCTAGAGACTCATACAGAGTGAAGTAAGTCAGAAAGAGAAAAACAAATATCGTATATTAATGCATATATGTGGAACCTAGAAAAATGGTACAGATGAACCAGTTTTCAGGGCAGAAATTGAGACACAGATGTAGAGAACAAACTTATGGACACCAAGGGGGGAAAGTGGTGGTGGGGGGAAGAAAAAAAAATTAGAATGTTTAACCATAATATTTAGCAACTGAAAATCACTAGAATAAAATAAACATTTTGCTTTAAGGAAAAAAAAAAATGAATGGTTTTATTACTTTGGTAGTAGCATAATTTTTTTTTTTCCTAATAGACTAAAAGCCTCATTTTATATTTGTGCCATTTGTAAAAGCTAAATGGAGATATTGAGAAGTCAGCTAGGAATCAGATCACCGGAACTTATATTTTACCTTCATTTTATGAAATAATCATTTTAGGGGCTCTAGGTACAATTTATGTATTTTCAATGCATTTTATAGCAATTTGAGCAACATTATTTCATATGAAAAATCACATTCACTACTAAATAGCAATGAATGATTTCCCCAAGTTACCTTCCTATAACCAATCCTCAGTGTTTGTACAAATTGAAGGAAGAAGGAGAAAATGATTTCCAGCCCCAATTATTTCCCAGAGGTTTTTGCTTTTGGCTTTTTAATACATGTTGAATTTCTAAAACAAAACGATTTATTATTTCCTGTAACAACTAAATTGATAAGTATTTAATGAAAGTGATGACTGTTGAAGCAAATCGGCATTTGGTGTGCAGTAGGAATAAAAGAAGAAAGTGTAGAGAATTAAAATGTAGCAAGAGCTTCTCTACAGAGTGAAAAATCCCTGGATGAATGAATTCTCAATCTGGGAGTAATTTTTGGTAAATTAGAATAAAACTGTTTCTTTAATAGCTGAACATGACTCTGGGTCAAATTGATTTTTTAAAAAAATATTACCCAAAAGAAAGTTAAATATTGTAGTCATGTTATATATCCAGAAGCAAAGGGATGTATGTAGGGGTGTATGTGTATTTTTCTCTTTTTTTTGTAAACTAATGTTCTTTTAAAATTTCTCTTGGATGAATCCTTAGGAGTAGAATTGCTATTACACAATGAGGTATATGCTTAATATTAATAAGAAGTTTTTAATCTTCCAAAGTGGCTGCACTCTTGTAGATTCTCACCAACAATATGAGAGTTCTAGCTATACCACTCTCCTGCCAGCTTTTGGTAGTGATCAGTCTTTATTTTAGCCATTTTAGTGGATGCATTATGTTATCTCATTATGATTTTCATCTGCAATTTCCTGATAACTAGTGCTGATAAGCCTTTTAAAATGTGCTTATTGGCCATCTGTATATCTTCTTTTTTGATGTGTCTGTTAAATTTTTGCTTATTTCTTATTTGAATGTATTTTTATTATTTAATAAGAGTTCCTTATATAGTTTGGATGTGAGTCACGAGGAGGGTGTATTTGCTTGAGTCTACCATTTAGGCAAGTGCTGAATTTAATAATTCATATAACTAGGATCTCCTGCTCTCCAGCTGGGGCCCCAGATCCTCATCAATAATAGACAGTACATTGATCATATCTCATTCAATATCTAGTGCTATTTTACCAAACATGGGTATTTGCTGAACTTGACCAACAGATACAAGGAATGGACTAATATTTTGAAGGAGTAATCATAAACATATCAAAAAGGATATGATTTAAGAAGTTTTATAGTCTCATGCATCAGTGCACAGATTTGGAGTGAGTCAGAACAGGGCTTGATTCTTAGCTCTTCTGCTTTTGTGTATACCATTTTGGGACAGCTACAGAAGCTCTGCAAACTTCAGTAGTCTCACTTGGAAGAAGGGGTAAAGTTATCTATGGTTCCTTCTGCAGAGTTGTCAGGAGGAGTAAATAAAATATTTTTAAATGGCTTGTGCACAGTCCCTGTATGTTAAGTGGTATTAAAAGAAGCTTCTGCTGCTGCTTCTTTATTTTTTTGGTTTTGTTTGTTTATTTCAGTATATAGAAGACTTGTTTTCAAGTCTAAGTTTCAACACCCAACTAGTGTGAAACGTTCATCTCTCTGAGCTTTACTTTTTTCATTCTGCTCTAATTCCTTATCAAAGTTCAATAAGGTAACATACTGGGAATCTATAAACTCTGTATTTTAAAATAAAAAAAAAGGTAAAAAATAAAAAGGAACTCTCATATACTCTTGGTGGGAATGTAAATTAGTACAGCCACTATGGAGAACAGTATGGAGGTTCCTTAAAAAACTAAACATAAAGCTACCATATGATACAACAATCCCACTCCTGGGCATATATCTGGAGAAAACTCTATAATTTGGAAAGATACATGCACCCCGATGTTCATAGCTGCACTATTTACAATAGCAAAGACATGGAAGCCACCTAAATGTCCATGAACAGATGAATGGATAAAGAATATGTGGTATGTATGTGTATGCATACACACACACACACACACACACACACACACATACACAATGGAATATTACTCAGCCATAAAAAGAATGAAATAATACCATTTGCAGCAACATGGATGGACCTAGAGATTGTCATACTGAGTGAAGTAAGTCAGACAGAGAAAAACAAATATCATATGATATCACTTATTTGTGGAATCTAAAAAAATGATACAAATAACTTATTTACAAAGTGGAAACAGACTCACAGACTTTGAAAACAGATTTATGGTTACCAAAGGGGAGAGTGGGGTGGGGAGATAAATTAGGAATTTGGGATTAACATATACACACGACTATATATAAAATATGTAAACAACAATAACCTACTGTGCAGCACAGGGAATTATACTCAATAGCTTGCAATAACCTATAATGGAAAAGAATCTGAAAGAGTATGTATATATATATATATATATATATATATATATATATATATATGAATAACTTTGCTGTACACTTGAAACACAACATTGTAAATTAACTATACCTCAATTTAAAAAAATCACACAGAAAAATCCATTGTGAGAAAAAAAAAAGGTAATACTAGCCATACATTAAGATTTATCAGACATCTTTTACACACAAAAATTGTGCCAGATACTGTTTTAAACACCAGGGATACAGTGATACTGAAATCACAGTTCTTCACTCCAAGGAGCTAGCCGTCTAACAGGGGGACAGAAGAACAAATAGGTATTACAATCTAGAATGAAAAAGATTAAGAGAGGGATAGCAATGGTACCCTCAGCACCCTAGAGGGAAGGCTTTCCAGATGTGATCAACCTGGAGCTGAGTTTTAAAGATGAGAGGAAGACAGCAAGGCAAATAAGGGAGAAAGGGCAACCAGAGAGCAAAAGAAAAAAAAAAAAAAATACAACCACAAGTGTAGGGTTTTCAGTGAAACATTGACAATTCTGTGTTGATGGCATATAAATCAGGAGGCAAGAAGCAGGAGAGGATAGAGGAGGAGTGGCAAGAGCCCACTTCATATGAATATGAAAAGAAATCATTATTTTCATTACTTGTATTATCAGTGACAGATTATATGAGGAATAAAGCCTTAGACAACAGGTTTCCAGACAGAGATGGAATGATCGACTTTTGGCTTAGTCACTGAATTCACTGGCCAAAGGCAAAGTCTTCAGTCACTGCTTCTTATACCCTCTGCAGCCTTTCATCTTTTACAACGAGGACAAAGAAGGAAAACCTAACAAGCAGAAGTGTGTGGTGCATTTTAGAAAGAATTTTATAAGTAAGATACCTATAAAAAACAGTCACATTTTGCGTAATATCTGTTAGATCAGAATCTTCACTAACTAGAACAGCTAACTATTTAAGCATTCTATGTGTGCGTGCACATACACAAGATCAGATTATAGGAATTGATATGTAGACAGAATTGATATGTAGAATTGATATGTAGACAGAATTGATATGTACATATCAGGAATTGATATGTAGACAGAATTGGTATGTATTGTGTAAATCCCTGTCCTTCACTGCAACATAATTTTTCTGTAATTGCATTTTACTCTTTGTTTTTCCTTTCCTATGTAAACTCTAGGGTCAGCTGTGGTTCAGGATGTCTGTAATTTCTTTACCATTTACAGTGGTTAATTCTTAGTACAGTATAATAATAGTTAAATGAGATTCTCCAGAGTTGAAAAAATTTATGAGAGATAAAATTCCAAAGCAACTGTAAACAGCCAAGTCAAGGACTGCATGCAGTTCAGATACATTATTACTGATCATGAATGAGGTCACTATATTTTCTTGTTAATTGTTAATTCTCTGTATTACTTGCTATCAGGAGACCAGAGACATTCTGATCTAATTATCTTGTTTAGTTTATCATTTGGAATTATTTTTCCCTTCCCAAGCCTCCTTTAAGCCCTGTGTTTCTTGAATTTAGAGCTCAAGGTGGAAAAGGAAGAAATAGCAGCAAACTCTGATACATAAATAGCCTTGAGGAATTGGTTATTAAGAAATGTTCAAAATGTAAGAGTTTTCCAATCCCACAATCTGTAATAAATACTTCCAGGGTCACTCTGAACAAGAGACATGCTGCACACCCTCTCATTGAAAAGACAGATCTTTTATTTCCCAGCAACATGCCCTGGTAACTCGATGCTACTCTTTTGAGAGTAATTCTTAATTTTATTTTTTATTATGGCATGCATAGATGTAATGTCTGAACATTCAACCATGGAAGGAATGGAGTTATTGTGTTGCTTGACCAAGTCTTTTTAGGGAAACATTGTTATATGGGGTATGGAAAGAATATTCACATTTAAGAGATACGTCTGCCAATTGCAATCGGAGTAACTTTACACATATCACTTCATTTTCCTGAGCCTCTCTTGCCTCATCTATAAAATGGGAATGATAGACACCTAAGGAGATTAATATTTTGTTTAAATGGATAATGAAGGTGGAAGAGCTTAGTTAACTGTGAAACTTTATATGAATTTAGGGTGCTGTTTTCTCACAATTGCTGGCAGCTTTATTCTTTATTTAGATAACCAAAGTGAGCAAAACACAACAGAAGACGAAAAAATCCCGACTTAAGTGGGAGTTTCTAAGCCTATCTGGCTATAATTCTTTTGTTCATGTTCATATCAAAAATAGCTATGGGTTATCTATCAACAGTTTCCCTGGCTCTACTCTGTGGTATAATGCCCTTTAAAAGTCTATATAAATAGCCAATACAGGAAGGGGCATAACATGGTCAAATAGCAAACCTTTGAGTAGCAGAGGGAAGGGAAAGAGGACATTGAACATAATGACCCAGGAAGTTCCTAGATTTAGTGATTTTTGTGTGAAGCCATGTCAAAATGTAGCAGGGAAGCTATTATCTTCCCATCGAGAGCCAGAATGGCACCTAAACCTGCCTCCAAAGTATTACATGGCAAATAACAGTAAAAAAAAATTTGTTCACAAATGAGAAATGTGCCAGATCAGAAATAAAACTGGGAAGACAGAGACCCTCCCTTAAATGGGATCAGCTATTTTGAAGAATAAACAGCCTTTTATCTTAATTACCTTCTTGAAGACTCTTTTTCCTAATATAGTCATATTTTGAAGAACTAGGGGTAAGAACTGCAACATATGAATTAGGTGGGGGAGGAGCATATTTCAGTCCATAACATGTGGTTTGCAAATATTTTCTTCTAGTCAGTAGTTTGTCTTTCCATCCTATTAAAAGGATCTTTCACAGAGCAAGGATTTTTAATTTTGAGGAAGTCCAGTTTATCAATTGCTTGGATACCAAAGATTTTACCCTATATTTACTCCTAAAAATGTTATGGTTTTACCATTTACATTTAGTTTTGACATCATTTTGGTCAATAAAATTAACAAGCCATAAACAAGACTGACAAATTTTGTTAGAGAGAGAAAAGACTCAATCAATATTAGGAATGAAATGGGGTATATTACTAAAGACCTTGCAGACATCAGAATGATAATAAAGCAATATGTACTAGGAATAACTGTACATAGATAAATTTGACAAGTTACATGAAAAGGACAAATTCCTCAAAAGTACAAGCTACCATACCTAATCCAAAATAAAATAGATAATTTAAATGACCTTATTAAGGAAATTTTATTTGTAATTTAAATGCCCCTCCCAAAACATCCAGACCCAGTTAGTTCATTGGAGAATTCTACCAAACACTTAAAGAAGTATTAATACCAATTTTACATAACCTGCTCCAGAAAATAGAAGAGAATAAAACACTTTTGAATCAATTTTATGAAGCTAGAATTACTCTGATACCAAAATGAGACAAAGACAGTAAAAAAGGGAAAACTGCAGACCATTATCCCTCATAATTATATATTATCAAACAAATTTCAACCATACATAAAAAGAATTATATACCAGCGTCAAGGAGGTTTATTCCAAGGATGGAAGTTTGGTTCAATATTGAAAAATCAATCAATATAATCCACCATAGAAACAGGATAGAGAAGAAAAATCCTATGACTATATCAATGAATGCAGAAAAAAGCTGATAGGAATTGAAACACGGGATATTTACCTCTTTTCTAATGCAAACATTTAGTGTTATAAAAACTTCTCTCAGGTAATCAGTGTGCCACAATATTCATATATTATATTTTCATTTTTGTTCAGTTCAAGGTATTTTTAAAACTTTTTCTTGAGACTTTCTCTTTGACCCATGGATTAATTCCAACTGTGTTTTTAGTTGGTTGAAATTTTTCCTGTTATCATTCTATAGGATTTCATTCAAAAAATTCTTTTAAATTTTTTGTGGTTTATTTTAGGGCCCAAGATATAGCTTATCTTTGCATATATTCTGTGGGTACTTGAAAAGAATACGTATTCTGTTCTTTTGGAGGATAGTGTTCTATGATAAATGGCAGCCAGAGCCCATTAGTTGATCATGATATTTTCTTGTATTCCCTTGCTAATTTTCTTTCTTCTTCTATCAGTTGTTGAGATAGAGTATTAAAGTCTCCAAATTGTGGATTTGTCTATTGAACACTGAACCAGGAGTTAAAAATAAAATTGTGGAATTGAAATATATCTATTAAATGATAAAATATATATTTTCTACCCCAAATGCAAACTATGCTTTATTTTATCATCCAGCCATGACAGAAGGCTTCTTGAGGCAAGCATTTTGATAAAATTTAAAATTCATTCATATTAATTCAAAGTTCTGTGGAATGTTATAACCATATTAAATGAAATTTTAATAAGTGGGCTCGTGGCAAAATGTTTTGCATATAATGTTTACACTGTTAACAAAGACAATTTGTCTCTTGTGATTTGACATATTTCCTTTTGATGTCAGAGTATTCTATTATTTTTTAAATGTCTGTCTTCTGTATCACAGAAACACATTTAACATCTAAATATAAAATTACTTTGAAGAAATTGTACTGTACACATAATGTACAAAACCCAATTTTAAAATTTTAGTATTTTACATACTTTTGACTAGAGTATAATTAGTAACTTTCATAATAAAAACTGATTTTAAAAATTTCAAAACAGAATAAAATGAATTTATGAAGTTTGAGTCATTATTCAGTCTTCATTTTTTAAAATGCTTTCATAATTATCTTATAAAAATAATCCTTCCTGGAATACCATTAGGTGTTAATCTAAAAAAATATTTAAAAGATCTGATATTTGGTTCTACACTTCACTATTTCTCAAAGCATGGTCATATCTCACAAGTGCTTATTAAAATCGAGGCAACCAGACTCCACCAAATTTGCTGAGTTAGCATCTCTGAGCCACTGCCTGGGGAATTCTGGGAAATAAGTGTTTTAACCAAGTTCCCCAAATGGTTTCTATGCATTGTACAGTTTGAGAATTTTGCCCTAATTCCTTAAAATTCAATGTGGGCTACCAGACAACCAACTTGTAATTTAAAATGTTAATGAATAGAATAATATTTAGACCCTTCTATTTATTGTAACTTGTTCTATTCTCTACTATGTGTTACATTCAAAACTCTAATAAATGTTGTTCTACATAGTTTTTGCAATTCTGATAACTTTGTGTGATTTTCCATGTTCTGCTTCACATTTCCAGTCTTCTGTACTTTTACACTTCTTCACCACCTCGGGATGGCAAATTATCTAGAGGTAAAAACATTAATAAGCTCAATATTTATTTCCTACCTTCCTTTGAATTAATAACACCAATGATCTGTTAGATTTTCACTACATCCTTTCAGGTACATATAATATTTTAAATTATTTACAGAGATAATTCCTAGGTTTTGACAGCTGCCATGCCCTATATGACTGTGGTAGGATTATTTTATGAGTCTTAACTACTGTGGATTTTGGAGCCTTTGGAGTTAGTCTCGAAGTTCACATGAAAGCTGGAAACTCTTGTTGTCTCAGTACCATTTTCCCCCCACAGTTGTATCTCTGCTAGTGTCTATGAGTCCCTAAAAACTCCAGGTGTCCTTTGAGAGCCCCTAGGATTTCATCCCCTTTATGCAAATTCCTACTTAGAAATCTTTGTCTCTGAAGTTTTCTTAAGCTATGGTATTGATCTAAAACAGCAGGAGGAGGTACGGCCAGGACCAAACTGCTTGAGTCCCATTATTCTTGCATTTGGAACACTCTCTGTGGCAGACTATACTGTTGTTCCTAACTGTTGGATCACTTCCTTAAAAGAGGAGGACATACCTGCTCATTGCCATATGACATGAGGTGCCTCACTAATGGTACATTACATATTTCCACCCCATTATCAGGCTTGATGTGAGCCAGTAGAATGTGAGAAAAATGACAGAGAACTAGATTTGAGCAGAAGCCTTAAGTGACATCCTGTGCTTCTCTTCCTATCAGCTTTTCCTTCCTGTAGTCCTTTCCCTCTGCCAATGAGGGTCCCAGAATGAGAAGACCCAATGCGGCAGAGCAGCACTTGCTGACCTGCCATCGCTGACATAAAACATGAGTGAAATTAAATTCTTGTCTTCAACAAATGGTGCCGGAACATCTGGACCTCCACATGAAAAAATCTAAACACAAATCTTATACACGTCATAAAAACTTACTCAAAATGGATCAGAAACCTAAACGTAAAATGCAAAACTATAAAACTCCTAGAAGATAACATAGAAAAAAACCTAGATGACCTTGGGTATGACGATGATTTTTTTAGATACAACACAGAAGGTATGATCCATAAAAGAAATAATTGATAAGCTGGACTATAATAAAATAAAAAAAAAATTCTACTCTGTGAAAGACAATGTCAAGAAAATGAGAAGACAAGCCACAGAATGGGAAATAACATCTGCAAAAGACACATCCAATAAAGAACTGCTATCCAAAATATACAAATTCTTAAAACCCAACAATAAGAAAACAAATATCTGGTCTATTAAAAAATGGACCAGAGACCTCACCAAAGAGGATATACAGATGGCAAATAAGTATATGAAATGATGCAAATTAAAACAATAGTGAAACATAATTAATACCTATTAGAATGGCCAAAATCCAGAACACTGACAATGTCAAATAATGGCCAGGATGTGGAGCAACAGGAACTCTCATTCATTGCTGGTGGGAATGCAAAATGGTTCAGCCACTTTGGAAGTGAGCTTGGCAGTTTCTTAAAAAACTAAACATACTCTTACCATATAATGCAGCAATTGGTATTTACCCAAAGGAGATGAAAAATTATGTTCACACAAAGACCTGCACATCAATGCTTATAGCCTCTTTATTCATAATTGCCAAAACTTGGGAGGATCCAAGATGTCCTTTAGTAGGTTAATGAATAAATAAACTGTGGTCCATCCTGGCAATGGAATATTATTTAGTGTTAAAAATAAATGAGCTATCAAGCCATGAAAAGACATGGAGGAAACTTAAATTCATTCTACTGAGTGAAGGAAGCCAATCTACATACTGTGACACCAAATATATGGAAAAAGCAAAACTGCGGAGGCAGTAGAAAAATCAGTGGTTGCCAAGGGTGAGGGAGCAGAAGGGAATGAATAGGTGGAGCATGAAGATTACTAAGGCAGTGAAAATACTCTGTACAATAGTATAATGATGAATACATGTCATTATACATTTGTCTAAATCCACAGAACGTAGAACATCAAGAATGAACCCTAAGGTAAACTCTGGACTTTGGATGAAAATGATGTGTCAGTGTATGTTCATCCTCAGTAAAAAAGGCACCACTCTGGTGAGTGATGCTGGAAATAGAGGAGGTTATGCATGCTGGTGGAAGGGCAGGAGTTATAAGGAAAATCTCTGTACTTTCCTCTCAGTTGTGCTGTGAACTAAAACTTCTCTTTAAAAAAGTCTTATAAAAATCCTTGTTGTTATAAATCACCAAGATTTAAGGTTGTTACTGCAGTAGAATGGAGAAATATACTAAACTCTCTGTGGACATTAATGCTATATTGATGAGAACCATTATCTCGAGAAGGATTTCCATAAGCAGCTAAGTCCCACACTCACTGAGATCTCTGTGATTTTAACATATTTCACAATGAGTATTTTAAGGATACTTTTGCCCTTGCTGGACTTCCTAATAACATCTCTTGTCCCCAACCTTATTTATGTCTCCACAATTTTTTTCCAATCCCACTATCAAACTTTCACTCTCTGAGTTTTCTGTACAAGAAATTTAGCTCTACCAATAAATTAGAGCTGTCTTTCTCATAAACACTAACAGGAAAAGTCCAACAAGGACTTTCAAGCTTTCAACTGAAGTATGTCTTTTCCAGTTTATGGTGTTTATGTCTGCACTAGAATGGAGAATTGCTTCAAATGCCCGATATATCATAAAATATATTTTAAGCACCCAAGTACACTTAGTACTCTATTTAAAGCAGTAGAGAGTATATATCCAGAAGAACCAGGTAAGAAGGATAAGAATTTTGACTGTCATTGAAACTTTTGAGTGTATCTTAAAGTACACTTTGAGGAAAAGCAATGAGCACAGATAAATCCAGGAATCATGGGAAAATGTTCTATGAACTTGGAAGAGGCTATGAATTTTATCTAATCTACTATCATCTTCTCCAAATCATCAAATTGGACAAAATTAGTTTTATAACCTCTGTATTTGAAATTGGTTGAAAAATAATCCAACCACCTGAGTATGGTGTTTTTCAAGTTGATTCTACCTCTGTTGGAAATCAGAAACAGATATTTTTTAAAATACATACTCACATGACAGGGCCTATGACCATATACTCAGTTCATCTTTGGAAATACTCTACTCTCTGTCTTGCTCACAAATTTCCAGAACTAATTATCCACTGAGCTGGTTTATCCCTGTAACACTTGCTCATCCATGCCCATGAGCTTTTGAGATCTGGAATCTGATTGTCTTTTGTTGGCTCATTGTCTCTGCCCAAAACCTAATTCAGGGAACATTCAGAAAAAGAATCGGAGATCCAACCAAGCAAAAGCCTTCTCATCATCTTGCCACTGATACTGGGTCTCACTTCTGGTCATAAACATTTTTATTCTTTCCAACCAGATATACTGTATATTTTGGAGAATTGTAGCCCAAGTTTAGAATCACTAAAACTGTTCTCATTAGAACTTGTCTGGTCTTTCTTGGATTAAGGGTGTATGTAGTTCTGTAGTTTAGTACACATGTATTTACAAAAAAGAAGAGCTTGCCCTTTAAATAATTATAAAGTATTACTCCCACTATGATTATGTGGGAAAACTGGCTTTCTCAATTAAACTTAGTAGCATGCAATTTCCGCACTACCACATAGCAAATCTGTGCTCTCAGCAGCCTCTTTTATTCGATTTGCTCTGTTAGCTATCAAGCAAGTCCAAGGCAATTGGGAAAAAACAACAAGGAAACAGATTCTAGAAAACTAGCCAACGTGTTCATTGAGTTGAATCTGCATTATATATCTGAGAAGCAGGTGGACAGTTACAGGTGAATTTCCTCCCTGGTAGGGTCAATTTTCATTATCCACCTCTAAAGGACCTTATGTTCTAGACTTTTTGTGAATGGAACTTAAAAATACAGATATATCAAGGTAGCAGGGTGGTAAAATAAGAAGATGGAACATGAAACACAAATTACTTCAAGTGGGTATAGTTTAATTAAAATGTTTTATAATATGTTGTGTGAGTACTTCACTTTGTCTTGGGATTTAAAGGAAAATATTGGTGACTGCTTCATTAATAGGGAGGCCAATGTTACCCTAGAGGTAGAAGAATTATATTGGCAGTTCAACTCTTTGCCAGAAAGTTCATGAGAAGGCAGAGTAAGGAGCTGTCTAATGGTCCTTTGTTGGCTGAGAACAGTAAGTTGAGCTCACCAATACTAGGGCAAAAGAGAATCTAAGTATGGCAGCTGGCTCCATCCTTTCTTGGAAACTTTGTTTCACAATACTATTATTATAAAAAACTTTTTCCAGTTGAAATCCTCCACTTTTGGTCAGGTTATCAAATCAATACATTTTAATAGCATGCTGGATATAATCACTCATGAGGTGGAATAAAAATGAGGTTAATTCATATTTATATAAAATTTATATAAACTTGAATTATCATTTTAAATTTCTGGATTATATATAAGACATCTGCAAAATGCCTGTGCCCAACAAATATGGAAAGTGAATCAATTATACAATAAAGGAGAAAAGGAAAGGAATTGTTTATCTACTTAATTGGATATTAATATTTACTGATGGATTATATCTGGGCTGGATATCTGGATAGAGCAGGGGAAGAGTACAGTATAAACAAGAACCTTTCCATTACCTTTAAAAATCTTGTAATATCATTTTTTTTTTTTGATATTATTGGGGTGGCCAAAAAGTTCGTTCGGGTTTCCCATAGGCTCTTCCTGTAACATCTTACGGGAAACCCGAACGAACTTTTTGGCCAACACTATACTTACTATGAGAGAAATGGAAGCTTAAAGCAAAAATCTTACATAGTGCTGTCCAGTACAAATACCCTGTGAGCCACAAACGCAAACCACATTATTTTAAATTTTTGAATAGCAACATTAAAAAAGTAGGTGAAATTAATTGCAATATATATTTATTTCACCCAATATATGCAAATATTACTATGTCAACATGTAATCAACACAAAAGTTATTAATGAGATATTTTACGTTCTTTTTTATACTAATTTTCCCAAGTCATGGTGTATACTTTACACTTACAACACATGTCAATTTGGAGTAGCCACATTCATGAGCTTCACAGCCACATGTGGTCCATGATTTCTATATTGGATAGCATTGCCCAATAAAAACTTATTGAGAATGAAATTTGTATCTTATTTAGCCCGTGTTAACTACATAATAAACTGACTTGAAAAAAGAGCAGGAAAATAAATTTTCAATAGAAATCAAAGTGGGAATATAGAACCTCATAGGAAATAGTACATTATTTTTCTTACTACACCAGATTCAAACCTTTTTAGAATGGATGGCCAGATAAAAATTTGTCAAAGTCAGTTTTAAAATATTAGATGGGGTTTGTTGGCAAGACAAAAAATAAAATAAAATAAAATAACAACTAGAAATTATTTCACATACTCTAAATTTAATCAGAGTAAAGACATACTAGATTTTTAGGCATAATATCAACTCTAGTACAACCCATATTTGCATCCGTCACTAGCAGACTGATGAGCACTGTCAATACTCAACACATCAAGATCTTTAAATGCTTACTAAGTGCATAATACTTATGTACACATACATATTTATGTATTCAAGTTTATATGTATATATGTACATATATATGTGTGCGTGTGTGTCTGTGTATAACCTCTTAAGCAAAATATTTGACCCTTAAACAAAGAGGGGTTTAATTCAGGTGTAATTTATTGTGGGCCCTCTGTAGCTTTAGCCATGGTTCATCTGTATCATCAGGTCCTATGTGGTTCCTAAGTGGATTCAACCAACCACAGATCATGTAGTACTATTTAATATATTTACTATTGAAAAATATCCACGTATAAGGGGTCCTGCTTAGTTCAAAGCCACTTTGTTCAAGGGTGAACAGTATATAGAACTCCAATTATCTTAGTATTCCCAGTAATGCAAAAATGACTACTTAAGAGAAGAAATGTAAAGGAAACATCCCACCCTACGTAGAATTCCTCCTCTTTCTTTTTAAACCTAAGCATAATCACTAATAGGTCATCATTCATTTCTCATCATTGATATCATCCAATATCAGAATGATAATAAGGCCCTCTCTTCTGTAAAAACACATTAGTGGTTCTGGGATCTAAAAAGGAAACTATACATAAAGGACAACTTAACTTGATGAATTTTTAAATCATGTATTCTTGACGGGATTTACTTCTGATAATTTTCCAAATGGAAAAATAACTTTCAAAAAGGCTTAGCTAAAACCCCACAGCTAAACTTCTTCTTTAATCATGAAACCGTATTACTAGTCAATATTCATTCATGGAAATTCTCTCATATTTCCATGCAACTTCAGTGTTCACAATGGTCTAAGCAAGGAGTCTTAATACTATTTAACTTTACTGTAACTGTAGTTTATTAGTTTTTCTAAGTTTGTTGCCTTGGAGAATAAGCATTATTTTGGGAACATAAAAATTTAGAAAAGACTTTGCAAATTAGAATTTTAGCAAAGCATTTTTTTTTCTTGGTTTACTCAAACAATTTAAATGTAATTGGAAATGTAAACTTCCAGTGCCAAGGAGAGAAACTACTTATTGGGTCATTCGGCCAGGATTACCTGTATATTATGGCACAAATACTCCTGAGTACATAGTCTATTTTTTTTTACATATTTAATATCCTATTAAAGAAATTATCAGAGTATAATGTTATCAAGATAATTATGCACCAAACATACATTTTATTCCTTTTATGGAACAATGATATTTAGCAGAATAAGAGGTAAAGAATAAACCAAGAACTTCAAAGCTCTAAAAAGCTATTGTGTTAAACAAATTACAGTATGTATCATAGTGTTTGTACTATTTTAGGTGATTTACTTAGTCCCAAATATCTATTTTAGTTAATATAAATGGGCACTTCTAGGAATATATTAAACCTTACTGAACAGAACAATTAATTAAAATCCACCATTTAGTTTTTTGCATACCCTTCCTCAAATTAATAACAACATACCACTCAAATCTCTGAATAAAATATTCCTAGAGTATTTATATTATTTATAAATGAATAATGTACTTACAAATAAATGCTTTATAAATTTTAAATAAATTCTTTAAAAATAAATAACTTATCAATAAAGAATTTTTTGTATCCATCAAATTTTATCAGGTAATTAAAATAAACGGTTGAGAGATTCAAAGAGTTCTACAAAACAAACTGAGAAAAACTCTGACCTTTTCAGAGACAAACATAATATAGAATTTTGGGAGAAGTATTTATCTTTGTATTTCTAAATAAGCTACTTATATAATTATTTCTTAATTTCTACTATTAGGTGATACTATCTTTCCTACATTTGAGGATGGGAATTGAGCTCTCATATTCCCTGACCCAGCTCCCACTGGACACATGTATAAATTCCCTGATATTCCCAATATTAATTAGTTAAATTAAAAAAATATTAAGTCTCTATTATCTGCCATGTATTATTGTCGGTTCTGAGGTGACAGCATTACAGAGAAATGATAAAGTTTCCTGCACTCATGAAGCTTACAGATTACTGAAGGAAGGTAGAAATGAACACATTTGTTATATAGTACATAGAACGTAGTAAGTACTATGGAAAACAGTAAGTGGGAACCAGGGATGGGGAGTATGGGGGTGGAGGGAGAATTGCAGTTTAAAATAGGTAGACCTCTCTGAACAATTGACATTTGAGCATGGATTGAAAAAGGTAAGACTGTGAGCCATGTTGTTGACTGTTGAGCAATAGACGCAGAGAAAGCAACTAATATGAGTATGTCAAGTGGAATATGCCAAATGTGGCCAAGAAAACAGCAGTGCTGGAATAGAGTGAACAAGGAGGAAGTTGTGGAGCTGCGAGAGAGGTGAGATCATCTAGAGGTACATATGTAGGACGTTTGTAGGCTCTTTCTCTGAGCTGGAGAGTCACTGGAGTTTTGATCAGAGGACTGACATGCCTTCATAAAATTCATTCTTGCTGCTATGTTGGGAATGGACTCTGATGGGCAAAAGTGTAAGAACAGTGGACAATTAGGACACTATAGCAACGACATAGAAGAGAAGATGGAGGCTTGGACCAGGGAGGTAGCAGTAGAGGTGGTGAAAAGTGGCTGAACTCTGGACGCATTTTGAGATAGACCCAGGAGAATTTCCTCATGGATTCCTATTGTCATCTGGGTGGTCACGCAGTGAGTCAAAGATATGTCAAAGATTTTTGGTCCTGAGGACACGGGGAGGGGGAAGGGTAAGCTGGAACGAAATGAGAGAGTGGCATGGACATATATACACTACCAAATGTAAAACAGATAGCTAATGGGAAGCAGCTGCATAGCACAGGGAGATCAGCTTGGTGCTTTGTGACCACCTAGAGGGGTGGGATAGGGAGGGTGGGAGGGAGACGCAAGAGGGAGGAGATATGGGGATACATGTATATGTACAGCTGATTCACTTTGTTATACAGCAGAAACTAACACACCATTGTAAAGCAATTATACTCCAATAAAGATGTTAAAAAAAAAAAAGATTTTTGGTCAAAGAGAGAGATGGATAGAATTACCACTAATTGAGATTGGGAAGAATACGAATGAAGCAGAATTTCTGAAGCAAGAGGAGAGGGAGAGAATTCATTTTGGATAGTGAAGTGTGAGATGTTGATTAGGCATCTTGATAGAAATGTCTAGGTTAAAATGGGGAATTTAGAGACAGGGAACTGATCTCTAGGGGACTGAACCCTGTGGATTTCCAATGCTAAAACCTTAAAGTACAGAGGAGAATCCAGCCAAAGAGACACCTAAGGAGCATGCCACTGTGAGGCATGCAGCAAGCTGTGAGCCCCTTCCATTCAGTTTCTCTGGAGAGGATACTTCCAGTCTCCTGTCACAGTGGAGAAGAGCAGTTATATCCAAATTGGAGTGGTTCATAAGCACTGAATGAGTTTAAGAGTTTCAAAGAAATCTGGTTTTCAGTCCTATTCCTGTACTCTGACATTTGAAAGGTATCCAAAGCCTTTATTTCTTTATCTTTCTGAGTTCTGAGATTGGAATTAGCTTTTATTTTCCCTAGTATGTACTTCACCCATGAGCTCAGTTTTTAGATGTCTCTGGTATGCCAAGTCATTCATTACTTTTCATTCATTCTCCAACCTTTCTAAAATAGATTCCCAGAACATGCATTATGACTTAAGAGGTATGAAGAAACATATGATTTTTTGAAATATACAGGAAAGGACATATATAGATTTTGAATGCTATAGAGAATCTCCTCCTCCCTTCTTCCATCATCGACTGATTCGAGTTTGTACTATCTAATATCCCAGCTCTGATTTCTAATTATATCAACGTGCCTCTGGACTGTGATATTTCAAGATTCAGAATCATTTCAGATCTCAGGGAATCCCTGAAAACTGATTTCTAGATAGTCAACATATAACTCTATATATCTGAATTTTCTAAATACTTGCTAGTTGTAAATTCTTTTACCACACGGGTAGATTTAATGCAGGTGATTTTCACACAATGAGAGTCAGTAGGTAATATTTTACAGTTGGTCTGGAGAAGTACATTTGATGACTCATTAGAAAAAATACAACATAAATATGTGATCTCTAATATCATTCCTTACGTGATTTATTCTTTTATAACTATCAAAATATTTTTGTAATTTCTATAAGTTAAAGACAGTATCATGTGTTCTAAAAGGACAAAAATAAATTAGACACATGTTTATTAAATATCATACTTTGGATTCTCTACTCATTTTATTGACCAAAGCAAGTCAAATTACTAAGCACTTGATGTCAAAGGCTTAAGTGTAATCCTCTTTCGTGGAAACAGCAAATGATTGGGAGCAATGATACAATCTATCACAGTGGATTTCATTATCACACTCAGAAACTAACATGAAACCTGAAAGAAAGCCTTGGGACCTGTGGACTGGAAAAGAAGGGGACTAAATGCCAGAAATAGAGATTGATCTGAAGGCAAACTTTTTTGGCTTATACTCTTTCCTCTATCCCATAAAGACCTGAGCAGAACAGTACCTGATTCTCTTCTTATTTTCCGCCATGAGGAAGGAGAACTGATCAGCCAGATGTAGCAGGGTAACCTCAGAGAAAAGCTGGAGACTACTTGAGGTGGGAAGTCTATATAAGTAGATGGTTCAACAGTAGAAAGTTTAACAATTCAACACATTCATAGCATACAAGAGAAAAATCAAACAGACTTTGCAATAGAAGCAGAAGCTTGAACTTTTTCAGTTATTTATTTTTTAGAGACTAATAAAATTTTGAATACAAGGGAACTTCTTCAAGTTCATGATCTCTATTGATCAAAAATCTATAGCATATGTCATATGTGATAGGGGTACTTTGGATACATTTCCTTTAATTTGGGGAAATATATATGATGACCATCATTATCACATCTGCTAGCATAATATTGGAGAGCTTGGTCAGTATCGTAAGATCGTAAGATTTTAAAAAAAAGAGAGATAAACATTTAGAAGGAAAACACGGAAGTGTCATCATTTGAAAATGCTATGATTATCCATAGAAAAGTCCAATTAAACACAAAGCCGTTAGAACTTATAAGCAAATTCATCAAGACTATTGCAAATGATGAGCAACCACACACACACACACACACACACAATCCAAAATTTTCTCCTATACCAGCATTAATTGAATTGAAGGTATAAAACTGTAATAGAAGTTGAGACACTGCAGAGTACCTTGTATTTAACCTAGAAAAGAATCCTAAAGTCATTTATATACAAAATTTTAGGAACTGATTTGACCTAAATAAATGGAGACTATGTCATGTTAATATATGCAAAAATTTAACGTTTAATTATGTAACTTCTCCCAAGAAATCCAATATGGTCATTGATTTTTATAAAAATATTTAATTCTAAAACGTGCATAGAGTATTAAATTCTCATAAATAATGTTAAAAAATGTACAAGTAGGGCTTGTTGGGTGAAAACTTACATCTATCCAAAACCCCATACACACAGCTTTATTCAAAATTGCCAAAATGTAGAAGCAAGCAAGATGTCCTTTAACAGGCTAATTGATAAACTATGGTATCTCCTTAAATGGAATATTATTAAGCTAAAAAGACACACACATATACACACACACACACACACACACAAAGAACTTTAAATGAATATGACTAAGTAAAAGAAGCCAATCTCAGACAGCTATATACTACTGGATTTCAACTATACGACATTCTGGAAAAGGCCATAACTATGGAGACAGTGAAAACAACAGTAATTGCCAAGGGCTCCTGGGGAGGGAGGGAGAAAGGGATGGATAGGTAGAGCACAGGGGATTTTTAGGGCAATGAAACAATTCTGTATGATACTGTAATGGTGGTTATCTGTAATGGTGGATACAAGTTGTAAAACCCTTAGAATGTACAACAAAGAATGAACCATAATGTAGCTATGGACTTTATTTAATAATAATGTATCAATATTGGCTCATCAACTGGAACAAATGTAACATACTAATGTTAAAAATATCACATAGGGACTTCCCTGGTGGTCCAGTAGGTAAGACTCCATACTCCCAGTGCAGGGGGCCCGGGTTCAATCCCTGGTCGGGGAACTAGATCCTGCATGCACGCCACAACTATGAGTCTGAATGCCTCAACTAAAAGTCAGAATGCCACAACTAAGAAGCCCGCATGCCGCAGCGAAGGTCCTGTGTGCCGCAACTAAGACCCGGCACAGCCTAAATAAATAAATAAATAAATAGATAGAGAGATAAGTAAATAAATAAATCATATAATATTAAAAATAGGGGGATTGGGGAAGGGAATAGGAGCACATGGAATCTCTTTCCTCTCAATTTTTTTCTGTAAACATGAAACAGATAAAAAAATAAGGGCTATTGATTAAAGGGAATATATGGCTACTTCCATGTCCCATTTAGATGAACACACATGGAGAGGACATGTCCAAGAACTGACATAGTCTTTCATTTGAATAATAATGTTGAAATACTACAATAATAAATTTAAATCTAAATTAGTATAGGAAAAATAAATGAATATTTTATATGAATTATTTATAACACTTGACTATTGAAATAACACACATTAGTCCTCATTTCTAAAGACTGATACCTATGTAGCTCTGATCCTTACGTAATAATTAAAGGCCTCCAGAAGGACCAATGTCATTCATTCCTTGAACCAGTACGTTTCTCTCCAGCAGGTCACGAGTAAGAGTTCGTTCAACTAACAATGAACTCTGGGAAAGAAAATACTGTGTTCTATTTTTCCATGGAGATAGGCAGAAACCTGGGCTTGGGTGTGTCATGATCTTACAGGTTTCTGTGTAACCCATCTTCCCAAGGAGCAGACTGTATGGAAAACGCTTTGGTCTGGATCCTTCTGGTTTCTTCTCCTCTACATTTTGTTTTTCTTGTTGTTTACCATTTTCCCCCTCTCTGACCAATAATTCTTAGCATTCCTTTTGCCCTAGGACTGGGTCTCATTTATCATGCTGGGAATGGTCCCCACCCCTGACATTGGCCTTGTTCCCAAGTTTACCCACTTCATACCTAATTGCTCTGTTGTAGATACCTCATCCCACTGTTAGTCATAACCCCCAGAATCAAATTTCATCTCACACCTCAGAGTCACAACCCCCTTGACCACACTGAGTTTTGTTGCATCTTCCTCGCTCTGGGCCCTGTGTCTTTGCTCTATCCTAGAAATGGGCGGCAGAGTGGAGAAGGGCTTTCTCTTACATTCTAACATTATCCCTACTCTCACATGCTTTGCAGAAAACCATGAAATATCAGCACCAATGTTTTCCATTCAGTATTTTTTTTATCTCTATTTAACTTTTCAATTGAACATGAAAAAGTTGAAAACTTCTTGAAATATCATAAACAATTTGATAGAATCTTGTAGGTAAAACTTATACAATCCGTATTAAATAATTTACTGACATATAAACTTACAATAAATATTTTGTTTCATCATGCACTAATTCAGTTACTCTATTGAAATAAAACTACATTTTTTGATATAATTGTGCTTTGTAAGTCTTTTCCTGTGTTCTGCTTATGATTCTATTATCTTCTAGATGAGCACTTTTGTATATTTAATTTAGAAGTTTTACATTAAAAATAAAAGAAAATCCTTTCATCTATATTTCCTCTTAAGGTTATAATAACATGTACTCCATCACATACAGATCTTCACAAAACATAAGCAAATATGAATATTTTATCATAACTACTTATGAAAAAATAGCAAGGCTCCTATTTCCTATACTATAACAAATTAATCTATAAGGTCATAGCACATACTTTTTCTAAAGTCACAATGGGTAAAAAAGGAGAGAGCACAGTGTTGTACCCAGAAGACACTGAATTTATTGCTACCACAGAAGAAATTTTGGGGAGGGATGAAGCTTCTTGATAACATATATAACAACAACAAAACCAGACAAACAGAGGTATATGAACTGGAATCTAAAGTTGAATCAAACTGTTTGTCTATAATGCATTGTAAGAGACAGAGAAAAGATAGCAGTTGTTAGTTTCTCCTTCATCCATCCATCCATCCTTCCATCCATCCATTCATTCATATAATACTACAAATGTATGTACCCTATGCTAGTCCCTGGGAATACAAAATGGTTATAAGACTGTCCTCAAGCTTCTCAAAGCCAGCAGGGGAAATAGGCATATAAACAACAAATATCATACACTGTTATATTGGACATTTGAAGAATGCCTAGTGTACTAGGCATATCACAAAATAAGATACTGTCAATTTATCATAGGAAGGTCATTCACAGAAAAGGGAAGACTGAATTCAGTCTTAAAGGAAGGGTAGAAGTTTCCAGGTTAACACGGAGAATGGAATGCTATTCCAGATTGCAGGAACACTGTGTGCAAAGTTAAGAGGTAACAAAACAATAGGATGGGTGGAAGAGATGGAAGGAGATCCAAGTTGTTCAATACAAGGGGTAGAGGATTAGGTGGAGAGAAGTGAGACTTAGGAGAGAGAGATGGGTAGGTAGGGTCAGATCAGAAATGGTGATGGTCAATCTAAAGCTAAAGAGTTTAGATTTTGATCAGGAGACAAGTGCACGGTTGAAGGGTTTTATGAGGTGCACCATAATGGGATTTGCATTTTAGAACCACTGCCCTGATAGTGGTGTGGAGGCTGGATTATGGATGAGGTTGGAGGAGTTGTAAGTGGTGGGGATCACATAAAAAGTCATAGAGGAAGAGAGATGAGGCTATTTACTGGTGAGAACAGAGAGAAAACAGATCTAAGAGGAGGTGGAGGTAGAATTGAGAGGATTTGGTACTAATCTGAATAACAGAGCAACTGCTGATTGAGAGCCCAAGAAGTACCAAACATGTTATTTTAATCCTAACTATAATTAATTTTGAAAAAAAATATTTATCCATACATTGACCTTCAAGGGAGATAAGTAGTTTCCTGAAGGTCACAGAGATTTTAAGTTGTAGAATGAGGATAAAACTAGATACTACTGGACACAGAGCTAGTGTCCTGTTGATTAAATCATCTCAGCCTCTAAATTAGACCAGACATATGAGAGAGGACAGAGACTAGACCAGCTCATAATTCTCTGTCTTGGATGCTATTACTTGTTTGAAGGAAGATAATGAATTAAGTGAAGGTACCTGGATGATATCCAGGTAGGAATGACAAACAGGCCGTTGGACATATGGATCTGAAGAAGTCTCCTGATAATACTGTTTTGTAAATGCACTAGATCTGAGACACACATGCAGTCATAATTCTATTGCTCTCTGTGTCTTCCTGCTGCATTTTATGGGCTAGCTTAATATATATTTCCCTCCATATTTTAAGAATAGAATTTATGATACATGTCTATTAGTTACTTCCTAAAGGATAAAAATCTTCTAGTTTTTCATTCATCATGTTATTCATTAGTATTATCTTCCACAAATATGTATTGAGTGGCCATTGGGTGCACTGAGCAAATTATGCTATGCAATTTGATTGGAAGAATGAGGTCCCTAAGTGATGATAGTCATCTATCTTCAATAGTTGGCTTCATTTTCTCTTAACACCAATTTATTTTTCTATCTATTATTCATCTTATTACATAATATTTTTGCTCAGCTGTTTCAAATCCTCTTTTGAATAAAAAGAACCATAAATGAAAACACACAAACAACTATAAAGCTTACAACCCTATAGTTGACACAGACATAGTTGTTGTCAAAGCAAAAACATGAAACTTTTGCTCTTTTGCAGGTATGACTTTTGATTTGAGAGAGCAGGAAAATTAAGTGGCCAAAAGGACTTGGATATGAGTAACAAAAAGGAGATGCCGGGGACAGAACAGATACTACAGGATGGACAGAAATTACTTTTCAGACTGACTCTACCAGGGCAATTCTTGGCACTTCCCTAGAATAAATTATTTCCTGGCTTAGCTAAGAAAATATGAGACTACCTCAATTTCCTCAGGGTTAGCACACGATATTCCATTTTATCAGCCCTGGAACAACCCAAACAGAAGGTTTAGTGATAGTGTTACATTCCATGCTTGAGGCTTGTTATCAGTGCATTATTTTGTCTGTTCTAAAAGATGTTGTTTAGTTCAGCCAAGTGACCGGAGGTCACTAAAATACTTTAAAAAAAAAAAAGGGGGGGGGGGGAGAGGGATAGCTCTTTCTTCACAGAATAATTCATATTAATTCATGGACCAATAGCCCTGAGATCCATTAATTAAATTAATTAGATTTCATAGCATTCACTCATGAACCAAGATGAAAAAAATTAGAAGGAAACAGGAAACACATACACTGCAGCATATGGTTTTGCCAGTGTTGGGCCCTTGATAATTATTAAATGATAGTTTGACACAGTTCAGAATTAATAAACTCTGTTCTCTGGAGGTGTATATTTTCCTAACTTAGGTAACTCATGCAAATTAACTTACATCAAAATGTGTGCTGTGTTGTTGCCCATACGTCAGCATGATTTCACAGTTTATAATATAACAGTAGTTTCACTAAGCAATGAAACTATTTTTCTGTGAAATTAAGTGATATAGTTCTATCTGATGAAGAGTATTATACCTAGAAAATATTGCTAATAAACATAGGACCTATTTCATATTTTGAAGATTTACAGGGAATTAAATGTAATGGAACAGTAAACCCTACTGATGTCATACATTTGAGAACAACAGGTAAATCAAACCCTCATTCTTGTGGAATTAACTAAAGAGTTTTTTATGGCCAAAAAATTTAAAGTATCGATCATGCTGCCTGAAACATGATATGTTAGAATGACCTCATCCAGTCTTATGGCTTCAAATACCAGCTACAGTCTCATGATCCAAATTTCTGTGTATCCATCGTCTCTCAGCTCAAATTTATCTACCTAACATCTCCATTTTCTTTCTCTACCTTAACAGATCTTAAAACAAACTCTTATTCTTTCTTCCCAAATCCATTCCTTCTTATTACACCTAATTAAATAGAAACTTTACCTTCCTGTCAGCTCAGGCCACACCACTTGGCTCACATCCCATGTGAAATCTATCAGCAAATCCTGTCAACTCTACTTTCAAAATTTCTAAAACATTACCGTCTCTCACCACTATGACCCTAGGGCAAATCATCCTGTGTCTTTCTGAGGTGGCTGAATAGCATCTTGACCATTTATCTGTTTCCACCCTTGTTTCCTACACTCAATTTTCATCTCAGCAGCCAGCAGGGCATTTAAACTGTGAGTTATATCATTCTCTATTCTAAGATGACATCTCACCCTCAGTAAAACCCAAATCTCTAAATCACGTGGCCTTCCATGGTCTGGCCACCCCTTTGCCTTTCATCTATGAACTTTTCTACCGTTTCCACCTCAGTCACTCTGCTGTAGCCTAGAGGCCTCTTTGCTGTTCCTTGAACACACCATCATCCTATCCTGGTCTTTGCTTTTGCTGGTCCCATTACTTGGAGTATTCTTCCTTTCTACATCCACTTGATGACTTGTCTCAACATTTTGAAGTCTTTGATGGAATGTCATTCTTTTATTTAGTAAAGACTTCCCTGACCACAATATTTAAAATGAAAGCCTCAGTCCCCTGCCCGGTGCTCTTTGCACCCCTTCTCTGTTTTAGTTTTCTCCATAGCACTTACTGTCATCGGATATAATTAAAGCATGATAAAAATCTATTTCTTAATCATTTTATTTCTTGAGTACTTGTTTACTTCCCTCCGCAACCACGTAGTTAGTGGGAATTATTGTCTATTTTATTCACAGTAGCATTCCTAATGCCCAAAACAGCATTTGTTATATATAAGAGTACACTATGCATTCTTTGATTAAAAGCACTAAGCATAAAAACATGATCAGACATCTGAGAAAACTTTTACTCTCTAAACAAATTGAATTAGATACCTGATAAGTTGTGATATAGTTAATTTGGGAAATATACTTTTTTCTCTTATCACACTTGAGGGAAACCTTGTCAGGTGTGCCTTTCTCTATCTCCAGGTCTTTCCGTTGAAAGCCCCCTCTATCACTTTCAAATCTGAAGCCGCTGTGGGATGAACCCAGCTGAAGATTAGCTGGGACACCCAGTCCCTGTTCCCAATGTGGGAAGCCCTCGGCGGATTGTGTAGGTGAAGAACATGGACTTCCAGTATTAACGTGGTCTGGGGCATGTTATACTCATGAGCCCATTCCAACCTTCACTCAGCAATACATACTCTCCTCCTGAGCAAGACCATGACTCATGTCTACTTTTGCCCTAGTCTTGGATTCAATTTCTCTCTATTTGGGATAAACTCCCTATGTTTTTCCTCCTTTTGAATCTATCCATCTCCATGAATAAAAGTTTAAGTACACATTTGACCTGCTACTGAAGCTTCCCAAATTACCTCTTCCTTTTCGGAATGTTTATTGCTTTATAAGTCCTGGAGCAAAAACAGAATTTAAGACATTGTTTTACTTGAGCTCCATTTAACTAACTTAATGAATGAACTGATGCTGTACATTCTCCCTGTAAAATGACAGCATGCTTTCTATTAAGCCTATGGGGGTTGGCTGCCTCAACTTAGTTTTACGTTAAGCAAAATTCAGATATGCTTGTTCACCTACCTGTTTATTTCAGGTGTATGCAATTTAAACTTTATTATTTTATTACCTAAATAAAATCAATGATGTGATTTTGAAAAGAGAAGTTTTGTTCCTATAAAAATATATTGTGTTTTGAACAGATTAGAAAAAGTTAAGTTCAATTATATGAGAACTAAAGGACTATAAAAGTTGAAGAAGAAATTACAAGATTATAATAAATAGAATAATAAAATTGGGACTTCCATGGTGGTCCAGTGGGTAAGACTCCACGCTCCCAATGTAGGGGGCCCGAGTTCAATCTCTGATCGGGGAACTAGATCCCGCATGCATGCTGCAACTAAGAGTCCACATGCCGCCACTAAGATCCCATGTGCCGCAACTAAGACCCAGTGCAGCCAAAATAAACAAATAAATAGAATAGTAGAATTATAATTATTTTAAAGAATTTGACATTTCTATTATTTTGTTCTACTTCTAATACATTGAAAATGAAAATTCTAATTGATTCATTATGATTTATACGAGGCAGAAAATGTATAAATCTTTAGTCAACAGAGTGATAATCAAGGGGGTTCTGACCTTACATCAAAATGGTGGCCAATTACTATGCATTTGTATGTTTTTTAATTCCCCTCTTTAACTGACTTTTTATATTAACCATCAAACAACTGGTCCCAATCACATTAGAATAATAGGTTTCTATACTTAATGTTTTCTAATTTGTCCTTTTATCTTGTATCCCCAACTAGATTGTATAATTCTTTAGGATAGAGTCCTCATGATAGATCTTATGTTTTCTTCCCAATTAGTTATTTGCAAGCTAGCCAATAAAGAGCAGGTTGAATGATCTTGGGCTGAATCAATGTTAGTCTGTGGAAGGCTAAGGTCTATATGTTTTCCACAAACCTAAGGAAGGAAGATAAGAAAAAGAAACGGCACCTTTGGAAAAATTATCTAGTTAATGGCAGAGCTTTGAGATTTTACTGATTATATAATCCTTGGTCTTATCCGCAGTATCACTTAACAATTTCTCTCATTTCTTCACTTGAAGAAATCTTCAAAAAAATAGTTCCATGCTTTGATTTTTCCAATCAATGATTTAATCTGAATCTATACTATCATATTACAATGGCAACTGGATCTCCTGAAAACTTCACAGTGAGAATAGATTTGGAATAAATGCTGAGTAGTACATTCTACAAACTATCTCTATAGGCCCTGGCTTATAAATAATCACCATATGATGTTGGAAAAACAAAACAAAAAGCTCTTCAAAATATACTCATTGCTTTGTATCCCAAATTGATAGTTTGTTTTGACCAACTATCAATTGCCTGTGTTTATATATTTACTTGATAGTACCGTTATTTCAAAAATCTTGGCCAATAAGATTTACTAGAGTTTTAATTTTCTTATAACCGCAACATGTCTTTGGAAGTAATGTAGTGCTTGACATTTAATGCAAAAAATATCTGTTTAGGATTTCAAAATATAAACCATTGAATAAAATAGTACCATTTGCACTACCAAATGTAAAGCTGATAGCTAGTGGGAAGAAGCCACATAGCACAGAGAGATCAGCTCGGTGCTTTGTAACCACCTAGAGGGGTGGGATAGGGAAGGTGGGAGGGAGGGAGACGCAAGAGGGAAGAGATATGGGGATATATGTATATGTATAGCTGAACTTCGTTATAAAGCAGAAACTAACACACCATTGTAAAGCAATTATACTCCAATAGAGATGCTAAAAAAATAAATAGTAACATTTGCTTTCAAAACAAGGACAATATTTCAATGGAAGGACATACACTGCTCTATAAAAAACAGAATGACCTTTAGGCCACATAAATATAATAAATATTCACACTTGGCACTATGTGGGAATGGCAGTGGTCATTTCTAATAAATAGTGTGTGAAAACCAGTAGGACAGTTACAGAAACACCTCCTGCTTGTTCATGGCGTAAGGCCAAAGTTCAGCTGTATGTGTATTATGTTTTTGCCAAAACACCTAGTCTTACACCAGACACAAATTTCTAGCTTCCTGAGCATGGAACTTTATTAATGTAAAGCATGTGCTAAGCAAACTGTAAGATTCATATAAAAAATTGTTGTCCTGTAGCTGTGTTTATTTATTTTGGACTGAAAAAATGGCACTGTTGTACATGCACTTGCTTTAAACGTTAAAAAAAAAAAAAGTTGGAAAAATAAATTATTCAGATATTCAATGAATCAAAGATATCAATACTTTGAGTTGAAGTATGAATCATATCATTATAGGGTCATTTTCCTTTGCATCATGAGGACTAATGTCAAATGGAGTAAGAAATAGGCAAAATTTTCCGTAAACTGTCTCAGTTAACAGATTTAAACAAGACTTGGCTATAGTTTTTGAAGCAATGGGTGATTAAAATCAAACTACTTGGTGAAAAAATTAGGAACGAGGGATTGTTGTAGTGTTGGGGAAAATTTTGTATTATAAATTAACTTTTAACTAATGGAAGATAAATGAAATAATAAAAGGTTGATTTTTCAATATACAAAATTGATGACAAACTATATCTAACATGAGTTTATTATGTCCAGTACTTTCCTTACCTCCCAAATATTATTTTTGCAACTCTATGGGAATAATTCCAAAAGATACTCATCGGATAAATACTTATGTCCAAAAAAAAAAAAAAAATCAGTATTTTGAGCTAGCATCAAAAAGAAAGTATATGGTGTAGTTTTATTTACTGGTTTTCTATATAAATAAGATTAAATAAAAATAATGATAATAATGAAAACTTCATACTCACAGTTTTATATTTTATATTTGTTTTTCTTCTATACAAAAAGGTGGATATGTCCAGTGAATACAAACTTATTTAATTGCTTTTTGCTTTTTCTATAGTTTGATCAGTTAGCAAAGTGTAAAAAAGTGTTGATGCTGAAAAATTCTATTATTTTCTCTCTAAAGTGTAGTGCTCAAAGAAATATATAATTTGAGTTTGTGAAGAAGCCTTTCTTTTTTAGGGCTAACTTCTTTCTCTTGTATACTCTTTTGAAGTACATTTTTAAAAATTCAACAAAAGAAAGAAAAAGGATAAAACCATCATGACATAAAGGCTTTTAGAAATTAATAATGTTCTTCATTAATAATGGTATGATGATCTGCCATCTTATAAGCTCCTGATCATACCACTGTTTGATTATTACCTAGCAACATGGAAACAGTCTTTGTCCTAACTCAACACAGTGCCTATAGTTTTGCCACAGAAACAGTCATAATTTTACCTGCTTTGAAGTAAAGCAGTTTCCGTTTTAACTTCACAGAGGGCAGCCAGATAACTTTTAAGAGTTTGAAATACTAAAGGCCACTCAGCTAAGTGCCCCAGGGAAAAATTTAAACTAAGATAAAGGCACTTCTCTGACTCATAGTGCTAAAGTTGCTGACTAAATAGACCCACTATAAGCCATAGACAAAGCCACTGAGAAGAATATGTGAAAGTTTGAATGTGAGGCCCCAAGTTTGAATGTCAACCCTTTTCCAGTGGGTTTACTGAGGCTAGGAGAAAAGCAGTTATCCACCAAAAAAAAAAAAAAAAAACCTCAAAAAACCCACAAAAACAAACAAAACATACAGCCAATCTAGTAGAAGCTATGTATTTAGTAACCCAATGCAAGTATTTGTCATTTCCTTTAATAGGGCCTTAAACAGGTAACCTAAATGGTTTATGTTCCATCTTCCAGATGTGAGCATGAAAATATTTTAAATTAATGGTTGTATTACTATATTTAAATATCATTTTTTGAAATTGAAAATGGAATACCAGTCTTATTACTATTTCCCTAATACTCTTATTTATTTAATAAATAGTCTGCTTTGTTCTGAAAAGTGGTTTCCTTTTTTTTCCTGGGTTTTTTTTTTTTTTTTTTTTTTTTTTTTTAAGTTCCCTGACCATAAATTGAACCCTGGCTCTCAGCAGTGAAAGTGTGGAGTCCTAACCACTGGAGCACAAGGGAGTTCCCCTGAAAAATACTTAAAATTGCTAGCTTTGTGGAGTTATTCTTAATGCCCATTCTCTGAGAGTTTTATGCTATAAAATGTCTTAACATAAGGTCAGTAGTGTGTCTTTAGGTTCTAATTTTAGAGGAAGATGTTATTTTCTCATTATCTTAGAGTATTATTTTATCTACTGTGGAATAATGACAGAATTTATTAAGATAAAACTTTTCAAGTTGCCATTTATTCTATCAGGTTTTTCTGTTGGTTCCTCAAAATGTAAACACAGAGAAGCACTAAAAAACAGGAAAAGAGCACCATTAAAAGTAATTCATTGGAGCAGAAGCAAGAAGAACTACAATCCTGCAGCCTGTGGAACAAAAACCACATTCACAGAAAAATAGACAAGATGAAAAGGCAGAGGGCTATGTACCAGATGAAGGAACAAGATAAAACCGCAGAAAAATAACTAAATGAAGTGGAGATAGGCAACCTTCCAGAAAAAGAATTCAGAATAATGATAGTGAAGATGATCCAGGACCTCGGAAAAAGAATGGAGGCAAAGATCGAGAAGATGCAAGAAATGTTTAACAAAGACCTAGAAGAATTAAAGAACAAACAAACAGAGATGAATAATACAATAACTGAAATGAAAACTACACTAGAAGGAATCAATAGCAGAATAACTGAGGCAGAAGAACGGATAAGTGACCTGGAAGACAGAATGGTGGAATTCACTGCTGCAGAACAGAATAAACAAAAAAGAATGAAAAGAAATGAAGACAGCCTAAGAGACCTCTGGGACAACATTAAACACAAAAACATTCACATTATAGGGATCCCAGAAGGAGAAGAGAGAGAGAAAGGATCAGAGAAAATATTTGAAGAGATTATAGTCGAAAACTTCCCTAACATGGGAAAGGAAATAGCCACCCAAGTCCAGGAAGCACAGTGAGTCCCATACAGGATAAACCCAAGGAGAAACACACTGAGACACATAGTAACCAAATTGGCAAATGTTGAAGACAAAGAAAAATTATTGAAAGCAACAAGGGAAAAATGACAAATAACATACAAGGGAACTCCCATAAGGTTAACAGCTGATTTCTCAGCAGAAACTCTACAAGCCAGAAGGGAGTGGCAGGATACTTAAAGTGATGAAAGGGAAGAAACTACAACCAAGATTACTCTACTCGGCAAGGATTTCATTCAGATTCGATGGAGAAATCAAAAGCTTTACAGACAAGCAAAAAGCTAAGAGAATTCAGAACCACCAAACCAGCTATACAACAAATGCTAAAGGAACTTCTCTAACTGGGAAACACAAGAGAAGAAAAGAACCTACAAAAACAAACCCAAAACAATTAAGAAAATAGTCATAGGAACATACATATTGGTAATTACCTTAAACGTGAATGGATTAAATGCTCCAACCAAAAGACATAGGCTTGCTGAATGGATACAAAAACAAGACCCATATATATACTGTCTACAAGAGACCCACTTCAGACCTAGGGACACACACAGACTGAAAGTGAGGGGATGGAAAAAGATATTCCATGTAAATGGAAATCAAAAAAAAGCTGGAGTAGCTATACCCATATCAGATAAAATAGACTTTAAAATAAAGAATGTTACAAGAGACAAGGAAGGACACTACATAATGATCAAGGGATCAATCCAAGAAGAAGATATAACAATTATAAATATATATGCACCCAGCATAGGAGGACCTCACTACATAAGGTCACTGCTAACAGCTATAAAAGGGGAAATCGACAGTAACACAATAATAGTGGGGGATTTTAACACCTCACTTACACCAATGGACAGATCATCCAGAATGAAAATAAATAAGGAAACAGAAGCTTTAAATGAAAAAAAAAAAAAAAGTAATTCATTGAACCACCAGCTTGCAAAGCAACAGAAAGTCCTTGATACATTCAGTTTTTCTCATTTCAAATGTAACATTGTCTTTAAAAACTCTGCTAAAATTTTGCATGCTTATGAAGAGAAAAGAATATATACATTTCTGAAGGCTTTTCTGAGGCAAGATTGTAGAGATTAACAAAATCAGGTTGGGAGAGACAGAACTAAATTTAGGGCCAAATTAAGCTATCCTAGAAGGAAAAAAAACCCCCAGAAATCCCAAACTTATGAATAACTAGTGCTGACTTCCTTCTCTCTGTTAAGAGTGGGTTGTCAGATTTTTTTTTTTTTTTTTTTTTTTTGCCACACTGTGTGGCATGCAGGATCTTAGTTTCCCAATCTGGGATAGAACCTGTGCCCCCTGCATTGAGAGCATGGCATCTTAACCACTGGACCACCAGGGAAGTCCTGATTGTCAGATTTTCTCCCTGAGTTGTCCTCACCCATTGCTTGGGTCATCCAGTCAATGGCCCTGTCCTGTATTCCACGGCAATGACTTTATAATGAATTTAGTTCAGCCTCTTAACTCTTCGAGATCATTTTTTTCCTTAAGTCCTCTCTGCCTTCAAAGTCTTCAGTGTCTTATCTGGCCTGCACATGGAACAGATTATTTATCCTCAAATACTATTTACTTATGTCACTCTTGATTACCTACATGATAAAGCACAACCCTTTTAAACTTTACCCTAACCAATTTGGAAAAACTTAACCCCCATATTTGCTGTCTCATAGATACTACTTTTTGTTTTTTAATTTTTTAAAATTTTATTTTTATACAATTTTTAAAGGTTACATTTACAGTTATTACAAAATATTGGCTATGTTCCCTGTCTTGTACAATACATCCTCGTAACTTATCTTACACCCAATAGTTTGTACCTCCCACTCCCCAACCCCTATACCACATCTCCCCACACTGGAAACCACTAGTTTGCTCTCTATATCTGTGAGTCTGTTTCTTTTTTGTTATATTCACTAGTTTGTTGTATTTTTTAGATTCCACATAAGTGATATCATACAGTATTTGTCTTTCTCTGTCTGACTTATTTTGCTCAGCATAATGCCCTCCATGCCAAAGAGCCCACTTGTAATAATCTCCCCAGTCTATTTTTGTTATTTATATGAATTTTGCCCATTTGATATCATTGATCACAGTAGCTAATCATAATAGCTCCTGATCAAGAACTTCTGGAGCCTTAGTGTTTATACTTTGTAGACTTATCTTTATATGTATATTTCATTTATACAATATGAAGACTACAGCTTCCATAGAAAATAGCAAAGTGACCTACATGAAGGTGTCCTTCCTCTCCTTTTTTTTTTTCTCTCCTTTTTTATAAATGTAAATAAGATATGTGTGTGTAGTCATAGATATATACATCATATATTCACCATCATTATTTGAATTTTCAAACTTTTTCAAATTTTCATTGATTGTAGTTTCTACTATGTGCGAGGCACTGTGCTAAAAAAATATGTCATATTCTCAAGGAACACTAGGTAGTGACAGTCATAAATACACAAGTGAGTAATTTAAAGCAGAATGATAACTATCTACATAATGATCACTTTGTATAAGGTGACTGACTTGAAAAGTTATTGACTAGGACAAAGTTTTTTATTTATTTTTTGATAAATTAGAATTGGGGGAGTCATAGAACTAATAATAATATTTAACAATGACCAATTAAGCATTTTACATGTGACTAAATCAAAGAGATGATCGTTTAAGCTTATTCCATCTTCAAAACAAACCTCTGAGGTAGGTGTATCATTATCCCATTTTATAGATGGGACAACAGATGCTCAAGGTGACTAAGCCACTTTCCCTAAACCATTCTCTCAGTAGGTGTTAAGGAAGGTCAGGAAAGCATTTAAAACATCCTTTGCTCTTATGCTGAGATGTAAAGAATACAGTGTTAGCTAGAAAAAAGCATTCCAGGTACAGGCACCATCATGTGCTAAAATGCAAGAACTTTACTTATATAATTAAAAGTATATATATATATATATATATATATATATATATATATATATATATATATATATATATATGCTGCTATTTCAAAATTTTCAAAATTTCAAGATACTGTGCTATTGCATCACCTACTGTCTCTCTGAGCTCCAAGTCCACCATCCTATATTCTGTGCTGTCAAGCTTGCAAACATTTCTCCGACTCCCCTGCCAGCTGACTTTCTCTTGGGGGGAAACACAAGAGGGAGAACGCAAGGCAGGACGAAGGAAGAAGGGATGACTTTTCTGCTTATACTTCACGTCAGCTTCTCAAGGCAACAAAAGACAACCACGACTTCAGCCTCCAGCTTCTTTTGACACACCGAGCACCAGCCATTCTGTGTCCTCTTTAGAGGTGCCTGCACCAACTCACAGCGCCCCCTGGTGGTCCGAGCACCAATTACATGGCTTCACCTGTAGAGTAACTGGTACCAGTTGTTACGAGCCCCCTTCCATGCTGTATTCTGGGAACCCCACCTCTTCCCTTTTGTTCCCCCAGCTCTGGTGTGGCAGCTGCTTCCTGCAGTTATTAATTTATGGACTATTTTAGCATCCCTTCCTTGATGTTTCAGCCTTTGAACATCTGGTGGCCAATTTCCTGCTTGAAATACCTACCATGGTTTCAGTTTTCCTGATTGTATCTTGATTAATACAGATCCCTTTATTTAAGTGTCTCTTTAATAATCCCTTGAGACAAATGTCACATCCTCTTTATTGCCTACCTGCCAGTTTCTACTTTTCTTCTATTAGCAGAAACCCAGCTTTGTTTTTATGGCAGGTAGCCATGGTCTAGAGAGGAGACTGGGCTCTCTACAGATCCAGGGTGGAACATAAATTCACTGAGCTAATCCTGCCATAGAATATAACTTTGATGCGAGGAGACATATGACGGGGGTTCTTGAAGGAGGTTTATCTCACTCTTAACACTGAAAGGAACACCTTCTCTTCAAGCTTTTAAAATATTTTTTCCTGAGACTATGAAAGATGGAAACGAGTATGTTATTTCTAGTTGATGAAAAAAAGCAGTTGACACTTTGAGGATAATAGGAAGAACCTAAGCATCTGATACCACCGTTGGGCCACAGAATCAATTATCCCTAAATGTTTGCAATCTCTGGATTTCTCTATTTATCTATTTTGTAAAATGAGACATTTTCATTGTTGGTTAAAACACTTTTAGTCGAGCTGTCTATTCCTTGCTATAACAATCATAAATTATAGAGTAGGAGATATGTGTCTCTTTATCTATATATAGATTTAGATATAGATATAGATACACACATATATGCAGATATAGTTGTCTATATCTACCTATGTACAATGCATATACACATAAACATATATAAATACATATGCTTTGCTTTTATATATTTTAGTAGCTAAGACTAATGGTAAGACTTAGTAGCTATTTACTAATGGCTAAATAAATATATTTTTACATTTTGCCTGTATAATGATTTTTCAATATAAGAAAAGGTAAGGTAGAGCTTCAAACAGAGGAGGTAGTATAAAGTGACTGACCATGGAGAATAAAAGCTGGAAAGGTAAAATGATTAACACTCACAAATTCTAAAGTAAAAGACAGGTGATTTCATTGTCATCCAAAGTGCCTCCCGAGAGAGTTATGGACATTTGTTTGAATTATATACACTTTTAAGGATGATTTTAGCACGTCCCATTGTCGAGCACCTATTCAGATCTGGGCACTATCTTAGGTGACACAGGAGAAGGGTGAAAAGCACGGGTTACAAGACTTTCCCCTCAAGCCTTGTTTATTTCTGAATGTTCTCACCGAGGACTCAGTTCTGCTTTCATGGAGATTTTTATGTTACATGTACAGGGTAGAATGTAGTGACTAGGGAAGACCTGAGATTTCTGGTGAATCTGTTAAATAAATACTACTACTTTTTACAGCTCCCTTACTGCTTTCATCTTAGGATCTGCAACACTCTAAAATACTAGTCAAACTTTAGAACGCCCCTGTGCTGTGTTTATGGGTGTTCTTTTTCTGAGGTTTACTGAGGGGCAAACTGATGGATCATAGGCTGCCTAGAAAGTTACCTGGAAAATGCAGATCAGACCAAGGAACAGCCTTTTTGCCGTGACAAGTAGTCACGTTCCCGCTACAGAACTGCGAGATGGACTAGATGAAAGCATCGTATATGTGGAGAGGCAGAACAGTGCGAGGTATTTGAAAAGGCAAAACCTTATCCTTAGAAAAAAAGAAAAAGCTGAGGGCTAGTAGATACACAGTAGGGACGGCTCTGGATACGTGGGAGGGCAAGCTGATTTTTTTTGCCTTGAATGCTGGGCAGACTCTTTTTTTAACTGTGGTCCATTTTTGCCAACTAGACTCTCTATAATCTTAGTCACATACCTACATAGGGATGACCATCTTTGCACCATTAGTTCAAGCTTAGAAAGAAAGAATGAGAAAGCAATCTAAATGGAGACACAGAAAGGATTTAGCAGAATGAAGAAAAAAAGAACAACTGAACATCACTGAGAAATGGGTCCTACAGTTTGAAACATAAGTCGGTGAGACATTTACAGAAAATACTTTTGCACTCTTGTCCCCAACCAAGACAGACCTCTAGACCATGAATAAAAATAATGTTTGGGGACAACCAATCATTCCTGGAATCTGCTTATGAGTTTCCAGTAGACCTCCCCAGCCTTTGGCTTCCTCATGTTGATCACTGCTGTGTACCCAGTATTTACCCAGCCACACTGTCTTGACATCCATATGGATTAGCTTTCTGGCTCCCAGTTTAGCTCCATTTCCTTGATTCTGGCAACTTTCACTTTGGTTTATTGCCTCCAAAAATGATCACCACTTATATTCCACATGGCTACCTACACATATGTACAGCACCCATTAATTCATTTCTTTATAAAATCTAAATTTGGTGAGTGCCAACCATGTACCAAGGACTAGCTAGGTGCTGGAGATCAGTTCTGAACAAGGCTCTGATCTTCTGGAGTTTACACGTTAAGGAGAAAGGACTGAAACATTAAAAATTATTTAAGCAAAAATCATTAGTATAAATAAATGTTATGTAAGAAAAACATAGGGTATGTGTTGGCAAACAACCAGGTTTCTTGTCTGTGTTTGCAGGAACATTATCCCAGAGGAAGCGACTTCCAGACTAACATCATGACTTGAATATATGGGGACATGAAGTGGGGTGGAGTAGAGAGGACTTCTGGGTAGGACACCTTGTACAAAATTCTGAGTTGGGAAGGGTCTACTCTCTCTGAGGAATGAGAGCAGGACAAGGATACTGGAGCAGATTATCACAAAGCAGGGAGAGAGGAAGGTTTAATGGACAAAGTCTCGGTGGCAAAATGAATAATGAAGAAAAGGGGATGGATTCAACTGCTGTTTACAACTTGGGGACACCTAAGGAGTGGAAATGAAGGGAGCAAGGTGTCTAGCATGACTCCAAGTTTCCAGATGTTGAAAGGACCTCCCAAGTCTGCCTGATGTGCTCCAAACCTGTGATGCACAGGAAATGGGTGCCCGACCTACGGTGGCAAGAGTCATGAAAATGTAGCAACACACTTCCCCTTGTCACATGTCTGTGAAAGTCTGTGTGTACATTCATGTGTGCCCAAGTGACTATGTATATGCAGTGTGTGTTTAAGGTATGGAAATCAAGGAATGGCAGCAGTCATGTCTGGGTGGTCTTTGAGTAGAGAGAGGAAGGTAGTCTCAGGAAACAAAACGTGAATGAGATCCATAGTCTTGAAGTAAAAACAAAAATGGAATAGGAAGTGACCATGAATTAGATCCTTAAGGCTGAGTTGTCCTTGGGAGAGCATAGGATAGGCAGCTTAGCTGTTGGTTACAAAAGCGATACCCTTGCACTTACACAGAAGTACATTACTGTAAGTAATCTTTGGTGTAATTAAAGGCAGGGCATTAATTACTGAGCATTATATAGAGAGAGCCATCATTTGATATATATTTTTTTTCTATTCCAATTATAGTGGTATTATTATTATGGGAATAGAATATTATTCAGAGTGTTATCTGGAAATTAAAATCAAATGTGCTATAAATGTTCTACAAATTAACAAATGGTTTTATATACAGTATAAGCAGTTATTGAGTTATAACCACTACTGTTTTCATGTTTTAAACATTTCAAATCAAATTCATTAAAATATTTTAATTGATTCAAAATCTATTTCTATAATTATAGTTTGAATGAGGCCTACATAATCATTATTTTCATGAGAACAAAATGTGTAAAAGCCAAATAAATAAGGTTAAAGTTTTATTGCAGACCAAAAACGAATTCAGGCTTATTTCTCAAACAAATATATTTTCTCTTAATGTCAAATAAAACATTGTTGAGCTAAATATTACTTTGCCATGAAAAGAAACAAACAACAAAAATCAAAATCAGGACTTGAGCCAAGCAAGAATCAAAAACCTTAAGGAGCAGAGTAGTCAGGGGCAATTTTAGCATTAACTATGCAATCTCTTAAAACGACACACAGCTGTGGAAAGACTGAAACATCCTCTTGCTGGATGTGATATTGCAATTCTAAAGGAATGCTGACAAGGTTTGACTTCTCAACTGCCTAAACTTAGCCTGAAAATGCAGATTGTTGCTACTCTGTCTGCCCTCCACAGTTTAGATACCTGGATCTTTTAGTCTCACCATTTCTGTTATACCCAAGTATGATGAAACAGGAAGAAGAAAATATGTTTTCATTGCCTTAGGATGATTTATTTTGTCAAAGTTCCCAGCTAATTTTCATAGTATCAGAACTTCTATGACAATAGTTAATACTGAGAATAAAAGGAATCCTGAAATTTTCCCATAATGAAATATATTAATATTAGAAAGGTTTATTTTAAATTATTTAACTGGTTCATTAAAAATTATGTGCAATCACACACATGCATATATTCACAAATGCCTACAAATTAACAAATTTGCAGGAAATTCGAAGCAAATTTGGAATAGAAACAAATTTGTAGAAAATGAAACTGAAGTTTAAAGGAAACACATTTTAAAATTTGAAAGCAAAGACCATTTATAGTTCTAAACAAAATTTTAAATATTTCTTCAGTGTGTCTAGCATTCACAGGAACATAGAAATTACTCCTGATTGATTTTATTTCTGGATACTTTTTGCTCATTTGAAACTTCTAGGAATTACGCCCGCCATATTTACAAAACTTTTAGAGCAACTTATGAATTTATCTACTTTTAGGTAAAGCTTCTTTGTAATTACTCATCGTTGGGCTATATCCCACAGGTAAATCATGGTTCAGAATTATCTGAATTATGTATATATGTATATATATACTTTAGATGCAATCAAAGTCAAACATGTCCCAAAATAAAATAAATACTTATTCACCTTATCGGCATGGCTCAATGGCAAGGGTCTACCCCAGGCATCGATTACAGCCATCCTCTCTAATCTTCGCAGACTACTCGCAGCTCATAGATGAAAGTATGTCCTTTGCTATGGGCTATTCTCTCTTGATTAAGTGGAAGTCCACAATTTCATAACCTTTATCACCCATGAAGGCAAAGAGGAAAAACTCTCATTCTTTCATTCTCTATGGTGCCATCTTCGTTTGCTTTTTCTCTTTCTGTCTATTTTTTTATCTCTTTGTGTCGCTGTATCTTCTTTTCAGTAAAAAAGTACGTGCTTCTGCTTCCAACCATGGCCTCTTTTCTACATTTTTATTTTCCAAGACTTCTCTGCATTATCTATCCCCCAGCTCCTATTCCACTCTAGAATGCATCTATTCCCTCTTTTTAAATAAATCCGGTTTGGAAATACTAGCTGTGGCCTTTTTGTGAGCACAGCATATTTGTGTACACACACACACACACGTACACACATATTAATATATCTCTGTTCACTAAATCCCAGAAAGCTCTGAAAATCTAGATCAGAAATGTACTTTCTTTCAACAGATGTCAGGCAAATTGGGGGACAAAATATCTTTTTATGACTATATTGTAAACTTACATTCTCATCTACTGAGAATTAAGCCTAATGCCACCATTAATGTTGAGAGGCATGTAGTACAGGGCAGGCTTTTTCCCTATTTAAGAACTCAATTGAATTTAATATTAAGGAGTGACAGATGAGATCTTTTCTTGAAGCAGAGGAGGAAAATATAAGGTCCATAATACAGCTCCTCTGTCAAATATTTGTGATTAACCATCAAATCACACTAGTCTCCTTGTTAAATCCTGCATTTCAGAAGCATGTATGTTACTGGGAAATTACAGAATACATGTAATTCCTCTATATATGTAGAGATTTTAGTCCAAACACCTAAAGATAAATTTTAAATCCTGAGACTAATATCTACACTTCAAATTTCAATAAAAGTGTTCTCCAGCATAGGAAATGGAAATTTTACTTCACTAGTCTACCTCAACTTCAAGTTAATCTTCTTATAAGATCATCTGTCTTACAAAATATATTTACACATCAATTTACTAAACTGGAATCAGAATGTGTGTAAGAATTGATGTATGTACAAAAATGTTGGTTATATGTAATATAGGATTTTCATTATTGATAGTATTTTTCAATTAGAAGAATTATAATTTATTATATTATAGAAGGAAACAGAAACATTGACATATTGCCATGTTTTATCTTTAAATATTCACCAACTTTTGTTTCCATTTTATCTCTCCCAGTTTATTAAATTAGTAATATTGAATTTGGCAAATATATTGGGTAAAATTGCTATGTATCCATTTCAATACATAGTAAAAATCAATGGTAATTTGAATGAAGCATTGGAGGAAGGATCCTGAACAAGACTAGGATGCAATTCATTGCTAATGTCCTGAAAGTTACATACAGCAAATCCATCTCTGTTTTCCTAAAATAAAAAAATTTATTTGTAATTTCCTACAAGTAGATGGGTAAAGTAATTAAAAAGTTTTCTTGGATAGTAAATCATTTATTTTTTTCAATATAAGGCAATTCTAACAAAAGGAAGCACATAATAGTCATTTCACTCACATTTTAGTGATGGCTTCTCATTTTCCAGAGTGATATTTGAAATTTTATAAGATTAGGCATTTATACTTTATAGCAACAAACTAATCAGTTGGTGCTGCCCCAGATCATATGTGCTAATATTTCACTTATACTGTGCTTAGGAGGAAAATTATTGGAGATATGTCAGCTTATCTATGGAATAGGTAAGCTGTTTAGCATACTCTTCCTTACCAAGCTTTACAGTGCTACTGCATAGTTTATTTGCCTCCAATTCAAAATTTCTCTTCTATTAAGTTAGGGACATAGACGAGCCATATTTCTCAGTGCTTTAGAAAGCATCCTTTTAGAGGGATGGTATTGAACTGAGATATTCTGACCAGTACACATCAAAACTTTAGGGTCCCACAGCCAACTCTCCAAAATTTCTGATTTATTTAAGAACTCAAAATCAATCCCATATATTCAGAGAAGGCAGAAATAATGGCTGAGAACACTTGCAGCTCAGTTGATTTGATTTTCTTGTTGTAGATACTCTATTGCATAAGATAATGGAGAGAGCACCAGGGAAAGGGTCAGGAGATCTGAATTCCAGTCCTTCATTAGGCATGGAGTGTGTAAGGAGCCTCTATTTTCCTATCTGTAAATGCACCTCCTATTTTAAGGCATTACTGTGAGGATTTTATTTTTATTTAATTGTATTTAATTTCAACAGAACTACATAGAATTTTTATCTCCCATCCCTTCTGTTGACACACATGTAAGAAACTAAGCTGTTCCTCTGCATTATCCTATTATTATTCCTTTCTTTTCATTTATTTTAAGGCCAAATTACTGCTGATAATGGGGAAAAAATATGGCAATAGTGAATATACAGCATCTGCAAGCCCCAGTGGTAAACTGTGTTAACACTTTTGAGTGCATCCTTTTAGAAATTTTTAATGCATGTATATTCTCACTATGTGAGTACAAGGCCACATGCTACAAACTCATTTCACTATTTATTTGCAACAAAATATTTATTGGCAATTTTCATATCAATACTTCTTTATAATATTTGAATAATATTCTGTAGAATGACCATTTTATAATATATTTAATTAGTTTCTATTAATAGACTAAAATAATTTAAGATCTTTGCTATTACAAATATACTTTAATAAGTATCTTCATATATTTATCTAGATTGATTTTTATTTTAAATTATTAGTAGTGCCATTGCTGGATCAAAGGAAATGAGCATTTTAATTTTAATAAGGGAGATAAAATAAGTTTATTAAATAAGTTTAATAAATAAAATTAAAATTAAATAATTATTATTTAATTGCTCTCCAAAAATTTGGACATATTACACTATCACCAGTAATGCATTAGCATGTTTCCTTCTTTATACTTGCCAAAATTGGAGATTTTACACTTAAAATTTTTGCTGATCTGATATTATTATTTTTATTTTTTTTTTTTTTATTTTTTTTTTATTTTTTTTTTTTATTTTTTTTTTTTAATTTTTTATTTTTATTTATTTATTTACTTATGGCTGTGTTGGGTCTTCGTTTCTGTGCGAGGGCTTCCTCCCGTTGTGGCAAGCGGGGGCCATTCTTCATCGCGGTGCGCGGGCCTCTCACTATCGCGGCCTCTCTTGTTGCGGAGCACAGGCTCCAGACGCGCAGGCTCAGTAATTGTGGCTCACGGGCCCAGTTGCTCCGTGGCATGTGGGATCTTCCCGGACCAGGGCTCGAACCCGTGTCCCCTGCATTGGCAGGCAGATTCTCAACCGCTGCGCCACCAGGGAAGCCCCTGATATTATTATTTTTAGTTGACATTTCTTTGGTTACAAGTGAGGTTGGGCAGCTTTTTCACATAAACTCAGGTTATTTTAAATCCTTTGAGGCATTCATTTAAGCAGTTCTTTAGTAAGTAGTCTGTACATTATAATTCCACTTTTAACTATCTACCTTATTTAAAAAGTGAATTAATAATAGATGAAGAGAATTTGGAGAATATAGAAAATCTATCAAAACAATTGAATGAGAACTACAGAAGGAAGGGAAATGCTGCTATCAGATTAAGTAAGATGAAGACTAAAAAATGCCCAATGGATTTGGTCATTGAGATGGGTCCAAAGCCTAGAATCTTCTTTCTCTCTCCCCAGACCTAATAAATTACCAACTATTGTCAGTCCTTCCTTCTAATATTTCTTATTATCTCCTTCCTAAGCCTTTCTTACCCACCATATTTAATTTCTGATTATCTTTTTCCTGAACTAAGCCTAATGCAACTATCAAATCTTCACTCTCCCAGTCCTCCATGATGCCTCCAGAGTAATAGTTAAAACTCTAAATCTGATGGCATCACTGGTCTGGTTTCTTCATTTGTTTACCGTCTTCAAAAGATAAAACAGATGAAGTCCTTCTAGGTCACTCAATGAATGTTTTGAGTGCGGATTTCTTCCATGTTACTCACCTGCCAGAACCAATCCTCTGTCCCCCCCTTTGTCCTTTGATAATAATAAATAATTTGAGTTATTTGTATTTCCTGAAAATTTGCATGCTTTCATATCATAGTAGTTTTGCCCATGTTATGCCCTATGAAGAGTTTCTCTTTGCTTCCGTCCTGCTTCTCTCTTCCTTCCTGTAAGTAAAAAGTCTTACTTCTTAAGTTCAGGTCAGATGTTACTTTCAGGTTGCAGACATCCCAGTTTGAATTCTCTCATCTGGGGTAGGTATTTCTTCTCTTCTACCTCACTGGAGTTTGATACCACCATTATTATAGTAGATACCATATTAAAGTTGAAAGAGTTGGTTCACACACCTGTTTTTCTACTTGGTGTAAGCTCATTTGCAGTAGTGATTATGTCTCTGGTTTGAATAAAAGTGTCTTAACAAGGTGCTTGTTTGTTTGTTTTTTTAAAGAAGCAGACCCTAGGAGCAGCAGAGGAGAATTCAAGTGCAAGTCATTTATTAAGGAAATGCTTCCAGGGTAGCTGGATAAGACAGTAGGTAAAGCTGCGTAAGGAACAAGAGGAGGGCAGGTAAGGATGTAACCCCAGGAAAAAGGCCCACAGAGGGTAGGCTGCAGCCTGATGCTATGGGGAAACTTTGGAATGTAATCTAAGCCTCAGAGCTGCTAAAATCCAGGCAATGGATCTGGGGCTTTCTTACAGCTGCATTTCTCAGTCATATGCTAGTGGAAGCCTCAGGAGAGGTCAACTCCCAGGCACTTCCAGACCTCTTCACGCAAGGGCCGAGCATCTCCAGTAGCTGAATGTCACTGCTCTACAGATAAACTGTAGGTAGGCACTCAAATTTTGAATGGCTGGCTGGCTGGATACATGACAAACTATGAAACTGGGGGTTGCTTAGAAGACAACAGGGAGGCATTGAAAGATTTTGATGAAGAGAGCAGTACCCGCAAAGCGATGTTAAATAGATGAATTTAGAAGCATTGTGAAGACTAGATTAATAATAGGAAAGTCTAAAAGCTGGAACATTGTTTAAGAGCAAATTGCCATGGTGATAAGGGCCTGTTTTAGCATGTAAGTGGCAGTAATGGAAGGTTAGACATGATTTGATTGAAACTGCAAATGAAGATTCAATCATTCATTGATGACAGACTGAATATGTGAGACAAAGGAAATAAGAAAAAAAAAAGTGAGGTTTTTTTGAACCCAAGTAACAATGAGATTACTTACAGAAAGGGAAAACCAGAACATATAGGGAGTTGAGTTAGGGTGGGTTGGGGGAAGGGGTAATGTTAAAACTCAGATCCTAGACATGATGGGTGTCAGTAGGGACAAGAAGGCATACTTGATTTCTGAAGACATGACAGCCTGGAAATATAGATTTAAGATTTAGGTTTGAAGATGGGAGAGCTGAATAAGGGATGGGGAGGGGACTTTATGAGAGGTTATGGAACAAAGATATTAAAGACCAGAACTATGGCAAATGCCACATGTAGAGACAAGAAAGAAAGGCAACAGGAAGAGGGAGAGGAGAAATAGAAGAACAAACTCACAATAACACAGTGTTAAGGAGGCAAATACAAGAGAAAGTTTCAAAAGGGACAGAGTAGCTTAAGCCTTAAATCCTCAGAGAGTTCAAATATAAATAGAATTGAGAAAAATCCTGCATATCAAACAGAGGATATGCTTTATGTCCTTAGAGAGTTTATGCTGGGTGGTAAAAACTCAAGTCAAATGACAAAGCATATATCCATAAGAAGAGCCTGTATTCTTATGTTTCTCTAATGGAAACAAATTGGTACAACTTTTCTGGAAATCAATTTAATATATGACAAACACACTTAGTCAACGGGTACTCTATTCTAGCAATCCCACCTTAATCTCAGTAATCCTAAGAAATCAACTAGATTTAAAGTCCATATTTTAGGTCCACAGGCTATTCATAATCCTGTGAGCAACAAGAGCAAAATATTGTAAAAAGTCTTAATATTTAGCAATAGGAGAATATTTAAATCTAGACAGAAACAAAAGAGGACATCTTACATAATCGTTATAGACAATTATTTTAGAGACTACTTAATAACAGAATTCTTTGATAAATGTTATGTGAACCGGGAAGGCTATGAACGTACCTATAATGCTGTTGCAAAAATTTATTTTCTGTATATACACATATGTGTGTATATTTGTAAACATAGACAATCACAGACACAAATATACATATATATGTGTATACATATAATTATAAGATAAAATATGAATGTTGATAAGTGAATCTTGCTTCATTGATTATAATTGTCTGTTTTTTTCAAATTTTTCAAATGGAGCATGTTAGTTTTTATTTTAAAAGTATAAGTGGATGGTGAAAGTAGAATAATTATAGAATCATAACATATAGACCTTTGTTGTCTAATATGGAAGTTACTAGAAATGTGTGGCTATTTAACTTTAAATTTTAAATAATTCAAATTAACAAAAAGTTCAATTCTTCAGCTTCATTAGCTACATTTCGACATCTCAATGGCTATAAGTGGTTGGTTGATATTTTATTGCACAATACTGATTTATAGGACATTTCCATCATAGTAGACAATTGTATTAGATAGTGCTGACATAGACTGCTCATTTAAAAAATCTGTCAGGCAGATCTACTTTTTTAATTTTAAAAAAGAGACTAATAGAAATTTTGGAACAATGCAATGACCAAAACACTAACCTAAATTAGGAACTCAATAAGATACCGAAGAGAAAATTAATTAACTGGAAGATAGAGAAGAAGGAATAATTTATAATGATGCAGAAAGACAAAATAATGAAAAACAGAATATAGGAAAACAGATATAATAGTATATAACATTACATTACTATTACATGTATGCAGGTTTACATATATTCTTATGTAGGATGGCATATACCTCTGAGTATTTTTTCCTAGGGAAATGTCATGTGTATGTGTTCCAGGATATTCAAAAATGCTCTCAATAGCATTACTTGTAATCAGCAGAAGAGAAACATCGAAATTGTCTATCATCAAGACAATAGGTTAATAAATCTTTGCATATCCATACAAAGAATCCTATATAGTCCCCCAAATGAATGAACTACATATATTCATTTAAAATGAACAAATTGGAAAAGCAAAATTTACAGTGAGTGAAGTCATACGCAAGGATTATATGCTTTATGATTCCATTTATATAAACATAAAACAGGAAACTAATGGTTAGGAATTTATATTTAGATGGTAAGTCTATAAAATAATAGAAGAATAATTACTATGAAACTTCATATAGTGTAGTCAGTATCGTTTCAGTGGGAAGAAGGGAGTTGTGATTGGAATAGAGGTACAAAAAGCTTCTGGAGAATTGGCAATGTTTGATTTCACCATATAAGTGGCGGATCCTTGTTGCTTACATTATACAAATTTAGTGTGCTATATATTTACGTTTTATGGACATTTCATAGGTGTGTTCCTTAGCAAAGTTTTAAACAACTAACAGCCAAGCCAGGGGATAAAACATGCTTAAACTTACACATAGCCAAGTTAAATGCAGTTTAGAAGACACACACACACAGACACACACACACACAATCTGGTCATGCTGAAATCCTCTCCCTGGTTTTTCACTGCTCAAATAATAAAGACTCAAGTCCTTAAAGTAGCTCATAAGCTCCTATGTGGTCAGTTCTCATCTGGTCTGTATCCTTCTCCACCTCGCTCTGTGTGTTCCAGCCACACTGGCTCTCACAGATGCTTTGCAGTGCTTCACCTCAACTGATAGTCTTCCTGTCCTCTTCAACCTCCTATCTTAGCTCAGAGATCACTTCCTCAGTGAGCACCAGCCTCTCTGAGAGCAAAGTAACTCGTTCGTACACACCCTTTCAGAAGGGCATTCTTTCCTTCCTTCAGGGCGTCCTCCAGTTTGTAGTTTTTCTTCCTCCGTGCAATTACTTGGATAATGTCTCCTTCCCTATGAGTCAATAAGCACTGTCAGGGATATGACTTTCACCATTGAACCTCCAATGTCTGGGACACTGGCTAATAACATTGTTTAATGAATGAGTGAATGAGGTTTTAAATAAATTAGCTTTAAGATGTCTGCAGGATGCACAGGTGGATAGGTCCAGGAAGCAGCTGGAAAAGATCATTCCTAGGAATGATCTGTCTAGAATTAGTGATCTGGGAAATGTTAATAGATACATGCTAGCATAACTGACAGTGGATTTAATTGCCCCGGAAGAGGCTATAGAAAGACAAAAAAAAAAAAAAAAAAAAAGGAGCAAAACATAAGCCCCCTATAATGTAACCTTGATGCATTGTTCCAGCTATATTTACCACCACTCAACCCCTTCCCAAGATCTACACTCCTAGCACTCTGGGACCCATACCTTTTCTGAAGTTATTTCTTTTCTTTTCCCACTTCTCTATTTCCTCATGCTTCTTCTCACTCCCTAAAATGCCTATCCCTTCCCTCTCTCATCATTATCTGAAACCTGTTCATACCTCTTTCCTAGTAGATATTGATTCTACTGTTTCTCCTTCCCTTGCTTAATTTGTGACCCTTAATCAACATGAAATATCTCCTGCTTCCTATTAAAAACTTATTTTATCTCCCATATAAAATGTTAAGGTCTTTCAAAAAAAGAGTCCTAGTCATCATTCTTTGCCTCACAATATGTTTGATGGTACCTAATTCTGAAATTTAAAATAAAACCGTTAAAACCAGTTTTTTTAATATTGCATTTGATTTGGCACCAAAACCTGATCTAATTTAAATTTATTTGATGGCAAAACCTGACTTGAAATGATAGGTGTTCAAACGTGGTGCTGTCCAAAGCTTGAATAGGTATGGCTTTAAAATGGTGTGTTCATCACATTATCATTCTAAAATCCAAAAAGAATTTTTGAGAGTTAAAATTCTGAAACACATATATCCTCAAATGCTTCATATAAGACTGTAAGTTTATGCTTTGTATTGTGTCTTATTTAGTAGTATTTGATAAATATTAATCATTCCCCAATAGAATGCCAAGTGAATAAATGATTGTATGGTTTTATGAAGTCCTGACAATTTCATACAAGGTATAGAATCCTTACCTCTGTGGGATGCTGGAACCTAGCTGTTATAATTATGAGTAATGTATGTGTTTTGCTCCAAGAAGGTCCCTGTCTACTGATTAATGCTTATACAGACAACAAGAAAGACTGTGACAGTCTGGTAGAAATTCCATGTACGATAAATATGTCAGGATGGAGAAATTCTATAAAAAAACATAAGGGCAAAATTCTGCGATGTTATATATCAGAGTAGGTAGTTTACAGTTTTTTAAGTAAGAAAAAGAATCTATTAATGAACATGATTGTTTACAGAAGTATGATTCATACCAGTGTGGAAAAAATAGATCGGAAAGCAATTTACATGATCCCAATTTTCTTAGTTTTCCAGCAAACACTCAGGTTGAGTATACAGACTCTAGTAGCAGTGTGAAGAGTTAAAAGAGTATTATTAACATTAGAAGTCAAAGACTGAAGAGTGAAGAATCCATTTCCTGTTTTCTACAGATTTATCCTGGAGAATTTGAAGTATTCATTGAACAGAATGTGTGAATATATTGAAGTTACTAATGCTGATGCTACTGAAAAGAATGGTCTTGAAATAGCTCTGTGGCTTCAGAGAATCCATCTATCCTTTCCTCCACTGTTTTGAACTACAAAAAACAAAAAAAAAACCTCTAGAAAACTAGTAGTTCTGACTTCCACCCACTCCTCTTAGCTGTATCTCTAATTAATTTCTAGATACTGGTATTTTTCTTTTTATCAGATGCTAGTTAAGAGCACTTACACTAATGAAAAATGTTAATAACAAAGGAACCTGTGTGTGGTGTGTATGGAAATCTCTGTAGTATCTTCACAAATTTCCTGTAAATCTAAAACTATTTTAAAATTAAAGGTTTAAAGTAGTGTCCTTGATGCTCAACATCACTAATCATTAGAGGAATGCAAATCAAAACTGCAGTGAGGTATCACCTCACAGCGGTCAGAATGGCCATCATCAAAAAATCTACAAACAATAAATGCTGGAGAGGGTGTGGAGAAAAGGGAACCCTCTTGCACTGTTGGTGGGAATGTAAATTGATACAGCCACTATGGAGAACAGTATGGAGGTTCCTTAAAAAACTAAAAATAGAATTACCATATGATCCAGCAATCCCACTACTGGGCATATACCCAGAGAAAACGATAATTCAAAAAGACACATGCACCCCAATGTTCATGGCAGCACCATTTACAATAGCCAGGTCATGGAAGCAACCGAAATGCCCATCAACAGACGAATGGATAAAGAAGATGTGGTACATATATACAATGGAATGTTACTCAGCCATAAAAAGGAACGAAATTGGGTCACTTGTTGAGATGTGGATGGATCTAGAGACTGTCAAACAGAGTGAACTATGTCAGAAAGAGAAAAACAAATATCGTATATTAACGTATGTATGTGGAACCTAGAAAAATGGTACATATGAACCGGTTTGCAGGGCAGAAGTTGAGACACAGATGTAGAGAACAAACGTATGGACACCAAGGGGGGAAAGCAGTGGGGTGGTGGAGGTGGTGGTGGGATGAATTGGGTGATTGGGATTGACATGTATACACTGATGTGTATAAAACTGATGACTAATTAGAGCCTGCTGTGTAAAAAAATAAATAAAATTAAATTAAAAAATTTTTTAAAAAAAGGTGTGTTTGAGAGTGGGTGGGTGTATAAAGAAATTAAACGTAAACAATAAATCTGTATCCCTGAACACAGGCTATCAAACCTGCCTCTTTATCTCACACCCTGATTCTACTCTTCATCTTGGGCTTCCTGTCTCAAGAAAGTGCACCAACACCCCACTAACTTCCAAGAATCTGGAGGCTGCCTTTGGCTCCTCCTTCTTGCTTCCCACATCATCCCTTCCCCCAATTTAAATATTTTTTAAATTCATCCATTTGTTCACCATTTCCTTTTACTGTCAATTTGCTATGTGAGGCCACCTTATCTTTTTTGGAATCTCTACTCTAGTTGCCCAGCTGGTCTCCCAATCATTACAGCCTGGCATCTGTCCAAACTCCCCACCACTTGGTATCCAGTGCTGTCTTCTGAACAACAAATTCCATCCTGTTGCTCCCCAACTTCAAACTCCTCAGTGGCTTCCTAATGCCTTCAGCAAAAAGGTCAAAGTGATATGCTCTATTTTATTTCTATAGCCTTCAGAAAATATCTTCTCAAGGAGCTCATGTTGCCCTGGGGTATGCTGGATAATCTCTATCCGTTCCTCTGGACTCACTTCCCGTTATCCTACTGTGCTTGGAGGTTGGTCACTGACCTCTAAGAAGTGTTTGATCCCCTTGTTCTCTGGCTTCTTGTTGGTTTGACCAGTGAAAAGCACAGGCAGGAGATCAGAGGTGGGAAGAGAGAGCCACCTGGGTATTATTTCTCATGATCCTTCCCTGCTAGGGTACGTCTTGACAGTGTCTGGTTTCCTCTGTTTACACAAGAGCTACGGCTATTACAGGTTCAGGTATCTACTCTTATTCTTGCTCCTTCTGGAGACGGAAGTAACATTAGTCCAGCTAGCTTTCTCATAACCTGTGGGGCTCTTTAAACCTGCCCGCATATTTGTAAAGAGTCTTTTTGTTCAACTCTCTCCAGTTACCCTCTCTGAGTGTGCCATTTATTTCCTGAAAGGCCCTAAATAACTCGTGGAGCTAGAAAGGAAATAAAATACGTAAGATATCTGAGAGAAGACCTTTTGGCAGACGCTGTCATCCACCCACCCACGTGCTCTTGGCCCTGCCCGTTCCTGTGTGTGCTTCCTTTCGGAAGCACTCCGCCTGAGCGCTCTCTTTGGCTACTAAAGCCCTCTATGCTCAAGGATGGAGTGGGTGGGGCGTGCTGGGACTTGCTGCATTTCTTGCAGCCTCTTTCCCAGCAGCCTTCAACCAGTGTTTGACAGGATGTCACTGACAAAATCCCCAGCTCCTCGGAATTTTCGTTGGAATTTCTTGGAGGCATCATTCGCACTGCCTCTCAGAGGTCCCCAGTGGGATTGGCCCCAGTTGCCCACAGCGGTCATTTGCTCAATAACACACCCTCTTGATGTCCTTTCTTTTCCTTTTGTACTTCTCCTCTCTGTTGCTGGTGATTCCTGGGATTACTTCATACACACACACACACACACACACACACACACACACACACACTCACATCCTTGCTCGATGGTAAGCTCTGCAAAGTTCTGAGGAGAGGAGAGACATTGTCTAATTCAGGTTCTTACAGGCCCTCTCTGGATATTGTGTTGAGAGAGACTTGAAGGGCTTTGAGGGCAGAAGCAGAGAAATGTGTTAGGGAGGTTAGTGAGTTCACTGAAAGAGCATAAGATGGTACTAATCCAGGAGAGAGACAATGAGGGCTCGCAGGAGAGGAGTAGTAGTGAAGACAAGAATGGTCAGATTCTGGGTTTTTTTTTTTTTTTTTTATCTATAAAGTATCTCCTCTTGTTAAACAATTTTCAAGGATGGTTTCCATCTATAAAATGGAAAAAGTACAAGCTCTGTACAACAGTTCTTTTTAAAAATCAACTGGAAAAAAAATTACCAAACTATATTTTGAATTTGCAAAACATACTCACAGGTACCATCATTTTAGCTTTTATGAAGACATAAGAAAGACCAGCACAGAGAGGACAACTAACTTCGCCACGCTTTGCTCAAACGGCTTTTAGGAGAGAATCTTTATTTGTGAAAACAAGAGCTGGTACAGATGAGCCAGTCTGCAGGGCAGAAATAGAGACACAGATGTAGAGAACAAACGTATGGACACCAAGGGGGGGAAGCTGGTGTGGGGGGAGAGGGGTGGTGGTGGTGGGATGAATTGGGAGATTGGGATTGACATATATACACTAATATGTATAAAATAGATAACTAATAAGAACCTGCTGTATAACAAATAAAATAAAATTCAAAAAAAATTAAATTAAAAACAAACAAACAAAAGCAAGCGTGGGAGAGGGGGACAGCCCTGATGACTAAAAAGTAATGCAGCCATAGTAAGTCATTTGGCTCACTGTGTCATGTAAACATAGCTCACCCGAGGGAGCCCTCCCAGCCCATCTCTGCTCACAATGCCCTGTACACCATCCAAGGCTGCCGACCCCACCAGCTCAGGGACAGGGAGCTGCCCCTGAGGGCCCAGGGGGACCCATCTCAATGGTACAAAGGTTGGTAAGACTTCTGGGTGGGGTGGAGGTGTGAGGGTGAAGGATTTGTCAAGAACCTGATTAAAATTTGTGTTACTTTAAAGCCAAATTTGTTTTCCGTCCGTGGGATTTTGTTTCCTAACAGTAGTAGTAGCCTGACGATGGAACCCAGGGGCTGGGTGACTGCTTGCTGCCCCACCTGTGTTCAGCAGCCTTGCACAGGTTCCCAGGACTCTCCCTAAGAGCTTACTGGTGGCCACGATCAGCCTCTGAAGATAGAGATGTGCAGAGTTAATCCAGCTACGGCCTCCCGGTCCGCTGAAAATACACCTGGATGGTCGGCAGGGGGCAAAAAGACGCAGGACAAAGTCACCCAGCCACGCCTCCAAGCCCGAGCCCACCGTCATAAAGCAAACACATGTGGAGCTTCTGCAGTGGAGGAAGAAAGACCAACGTCCCCTTTCCTAGAAGAAATAGGCAGGAGAGAGCTGCACTTGGCCGAGTGTCAACCTGGCAGAACCTTCTGGGGCCACTTCTCTGGGACCTAACAGGCCCTCCAAGAGGGGCCTGAAGGTGTGCCCGTGTGACACCTCTTGGACACGGGGCATCAGTGTGCTGAAGGGCTGGGCGACAGGGGTGCAGGAAGGCAGGAGGGCAGTGACCACGAGAGTGACCGGGGTGGCCTTTGGGGTCTGCAGCTGGGCTACCACTGCGTGTGGGCACCTCAGAGGCAAGGAGGACTCTGCGGGGACACGCCTGGGTGTCAGGGCAGTGCCCAGGCCTCTATCCTGCTTTACTTTTAGTTCACGACTATCTGGTGGTTTAATACCGACATAAGCCTCCTAAGCCACAAAGCTCCTGTTTTGTGCCCTGAATCCTCAGCGTCACTGAGCGGGTGTTGTTTGGTCTTCACTTTTCCTAATTCCTAAGCCAAAGTCCCTGAGGCAGGCGGGACAGGGCCCAGGTGACCTTGACAGTGGTGCCAGTACACCAGGGTCCTCACCAGGAGCCCAATGCTGCCTGTGACAGCTTCCCAGCATCCCTGGGAGCTGGGAGATTCTTTTTTATTCACTCTATCCTTAGAGAAAAGAAATTTAATTTACAAAGACCCAAAGCAATAATTTGTCAAAGTAAGTAACCCATCCAGGATTTACAGACACCAACGGCACGAAAAGTGGATTCCAACACAGAGCATGCGTGACATGACTTCCAGCTGAAGCCAAGCCGAGGTGCCGCCGGGGTCCGGGCCTCGCGGCAGGGCCAGCCTCCCGGGGTGGCGGCCACAGCAGCACCTACCCACCGATAAGGCTCCGGGGGCAAAGGAGGCCACTTCCTCCCTCTGGCCCCAAAGGGCTCGGTCCCTCCTCCTCACGGCTGTGATTTGCTTTGTGAACAATTTACAAGATGAGGGTGACCTACAGAAACCATAGGAACTGACCGTACATTCTTTCTTCATACATGTCTGTGTGCAGTGTCCCACCACAGGAAAGTTCATATCCAAAGAGAGCAGGTACGCCACGTGGAAGGGGGTCTGCGCTGGGAAGACAGCTGGGAGGGCGGGGCAGGGAAAACACCGTGACTGGGATGGAAACCGTACGTGATGTCAGTGGATCCACGTGGAGGTTGGAGAGCTCCCCTCGCTGTGCTGCGGTCGCTGCCCCTTCCCTCCCGGTCTGGCCGCCCGCCGGCGTCCTGCTCCCACCCTCCGTCCCGTCCACAGGCGTCGTGCTCCCGCCCCCCGCGCGCGCATGCGTGATGCTCCCGCCCTCCGCGCGCAGGCGTCGTGCTCCCGCCATCCTCCCGCTGGCGCCGTGCTCCTGCCATCCGTCCGCGGTGGCGCTGGGCGGGCAGGGACGGCGGGGCCCAAGGGTCGAGGTGGGGCAGCTCCCTCTCCTCGCGGCTCTGATGCCGCCCGCACCGCGCTGCGGTCCTCCGACCTTCAGACAGTGATGGAACACTGAGGTATACAGTTTCTCGGAAAGTTTAAGAAACAGAATCAGTCACGTGCTGCTCGTCGGCCTGCTGGGGCGGGAGGACGCGGGCGGCTCCCCCGCTGCTGCAGGTTGAGCGAGAACTTCCGCCGCTGGGACGGCGCGGGGCCGCACACCGAGATCTCCTGATCACTATTTATCGAACTATATTATGTCTCAGGCCCTATGCTGAGAGATACCAAGACAGATGCAGTCCTATTCCTTATTTTAGGACTAGACTAAGGAGACAGATTAGGAAAGTCAAGCAGAATATGCAAATTCCCAGCTGCAGAGCCCACATCTGCCCAGAGCTCTGGCCTCCCCGCTACACCGCTTCCATCAGGGAGGCTGTCCTAACATCATCTTGAGTAGAGTGGTAAAAACAAAAGGCGGTCTGCAGAGAACTGACATTGAGAAAAATAGGAAAGCAGAAATAACTCGGGTAGACAACACTTTCAAGTAGTTTCGCAGCAAAAGAAAAAAGAGATCTGGAGTAACTATAGGCATAAGGTGGCTTTTTGTTTTGTTTTGTTTGCTCGTTTTTCTTTTTAACCCGGGAGAAACTTATTCCTGTTTACGTGCTTAGCAGAGGATACACTGGAAAAAATATTTGATGTTACAGGAGTTAAAGAAAATAATTGATTAAGGAAGGCTTGGTAGCAGAAAAGATAAAATATATACAAAAAGTTTATTTTAAATCATACATAACTCACAAACATCGCAAATACATGCTCATTATAAAGTATTCAAATAAGAGAAAAGAATACGAAAAAAAGTCTGTACCTACGTGTACCCTGTTAGCTACAACCCTACACGCCGCTGCGACCTTAAAATAATCACACTTCAGGATGCAGCCTTACAAATATTTGTGTGTGTGCTTAAATTTTTGCATAAAATGAGTTACAATGTTGTGTTTTTGTGGCTTTCTTTTTTCACATATTTTCAACATTTTCCATATCAGCACACATGAATCTATTATGTTCTTAAGTTTTAATTTATGACATCAGCTGCATAAAGACACTATTTTTTAACATCTTTATTGGAGTATAATTGCTTTACAATGGTGTGTTAGTTTCTGCTGTATAACAAAGTGAATCAGCTATACATATACATACAACCCCATATCTCCTCCCTCTTGCGTCTCCCTCCCACCCTCCCTATCCCACACCTCTAGGTGGACACAAAGCACCAAGCTAATCTCCCCATGCAATGCAGCTGCTTCCCACTAGCTATCTATTTTACATTTGGTAGTGTATATATGTCCATCCCACTCTCTCACTTCATCCCAGCTTACCCTTCCCCCTCCCCGTGTTTTCAAGCCCATGCCCTAGTAGGTCTGCATCTTTATTCCTGCCCTGCCCCTAGGTTCTTCAGAACCATTTTTTTTTTTTTTTTTAGATTCCATATATATGTGTTAGCATACGGTATTTGTTTTTCTCTTTCTGACTTACTTCACTCTGTATGACAGACTCTAGGTCCATCCACCTCACTACAAATAACTCAGTTTCATTTCTTTTTATGGCAGAGTAATATTCCATTGTATATATGTGCCACATCTTCTTTATCCATTCATCTCTCGATGGACACTTAGGTTGCTTCCATGTCCTGGCTGTTGTAAATAGAGCTGCAATGAACATTGTGGTACATGACTCTTTTTGAATTATGCTTTTCTCAGTCCAGTAGTGGGATTGCTGGGTCGTATGGTAGTTCTATTTTTAGATTTTTAAGGAACTTGCATACTGTTCTCCATAATGGCTGTATCAATTTACATTCCCACCAACAGTGCAAGAGGGTTCCCTTTTCTCCACACCCTCTCCAGCATTTATTGTTTGTAGATTTTTTGATGATGGCCATTCTGACCGGTGTGAGGTGATACCTCACTGCAGTTTTGATTTGCATTCCTCTAATGATTAGAGATGTTGAGCATCAAGGACACTACTTTAAACCTTTAATTTTAAAATAGTTTTAGATTTACAGGAAATTTGTGAAGGTAGTACAGAGATTTCCATACACACCACACCCAGTTTCCTTTGTTATTAACATTTTTCATTAGTATGGTTCACTTGTCACAATTATTGAATAAATACTGATACATTATTACTAACAAAAGCCCTGTTCAGTTTTCTTTAGTTTTTCTGTAATGCTCTATTCCCGCCCAGGATCCCATCAAGGATGCCATTTACTTTTAGTTGTCATGTTTCCTCAGACTCCTCTTGGTTGCAACAGTTTCACAAATCTTCATGTTTTCAATATCCTTGACAGTTCTGAAAGGTGCTGGGTTAGATATTTTGTAGAATGTCCCTCAATTGGGATTTGCATGATGTTTTTCTCATGGTTAGACTGGGACTATGTGTTTGGAGAAGACCAGAGAGGAAAATGCCATTCTCTTCACGACAGAATCAAGGCCTTGTATCATTAACAAGACTCATCACTGTTGATATTAACCTTGATCTCCAGGCTAAGGTAGTATTTTGTAAGTTTCTCCAGTGTAAAAGTATTCATTTTCCTCCCAATTTCCATACCATTATCTTTGGAAAGAGTTTGCTCTGAATAGTTCATACTTAAAAAATGAAGACCCATATATTTATTTATATAATCAATTAAAAATATCAATATGGATTCATAGATACTTCATACTTTGGGTTGTAACCCAGTACTACTGCATTTATTCTGTTAACTAAAGCCCCTGTTTAGATATCATTAGTTTTTCATAAATGCTCTCTTCCTGTCCAGGATCCAATCAAGGATCACATATTACATTTACTTGTCATGTTTCCTTCGGCTCTTCTTGGCTGTGATAGTTTCGTAGATCTTCATGTTTTTGATGACCTTGACAGTTTGGAGAGGTGCTACAATTAGGTGAATGGATCAAACTGCTGCAGCTTTGGCTGTTGGGGACTCTTTCAGTTGGCTCCTTTGTCCCTTCAACCTATCCCCATTTGTGTGTGAGTGTGTTTAGCACCTCCTTACTTCCTGGCGCTATAAAATGCTATAAGCCCATTTGCATATTTCCTGCCCCATTCCTAGAATTAAGCATTTCTCCATGGATTGATTAATCTTTTTATTGGAGAATACAGGAGATGGGTACCAAGTGTGTTCATTGTTAATGGAGTGTGATTGCTTCTAGGCCCTCTCAGCTGGTAAATCAAGGAAATATGTGTTTATAATAACCTGTGCGTAAACACATGTCTAAAAATATGTATATGTGTAACCATCTCTATCTACATTAAACTAAACATGAATTCATACTGATGTCTCCCAACTCTAATCCATTATAACATGGATCATTCTAGCCTCTGCTCCTTGCTTGTCTGTCACCTCCCACTCTAATAGAGAGACTTAGCTCCCATCATCTGTTATCCATTTATTTACTTCCTCCATTTTGGTACACGTGTGTAGTAGTTTCAGAATTGTTAACCTCCATGCCCTTGTAAAACACCTGATTAACCAGTCTACAATGCTTATGTATGGCTCTTTTTGCCTTTAGTCTTATAGAATCCACTCATTTCCAAAGGTACTTAGCTCAGCACCTTTCCCCACACTCCCTTCAATGAGACTATAACACAGTTAGATAGTTTTGACACATTCTGCATTCCATCCTAGGATGGAATATATATGTATTTTTAATTTGCATACACTAATATTCACTTTTGTGTTGCAAAGCTCAATGGATTTTGACAAGTGTATAGTGTTATGTATCCATAATTCCAGTACCATACAGGGTATTTTCTCTACTCTAAAGAATGTCCTGTGTTTTTCCTACTCAGTACCTCCCTATCCCATTCTGAACCCCTAGAAACCACTGATCAGTGTATCTTCTCTGTGATTTTGCCTTTTCCAGAATGGAAATAATAATGATAAATGAAATAATACAATATATAGTCTTCTCATCCTGGCTTCTTTCACTTATCAATATCTAGTTTAGATTCATCCATGTCTTTACATGCCAAGATAGCTCATTCCTTTTTACTGCTAAATGGTATTCTATTGCATGAAAGTACCACAGTCTGTTTACCCTTTCACCCAATGAAGAACATCTTGGTTGATTCCAATTCTTGACAAGAATGAATAAAGCTGCTGTAAACATTCATTTACAGATTTTTCTATGAGCCTGAGTTTCCAAATCAGTTGGAAATATGTAGGAGGATGATTGTGGCATCAAAGGGTTTAGCTATGTTAGCTTTATAGCATATGATCCAGCAATCCCACTCCTGGGCATATATCCAGAGAAAACCATAATTCAAAAAGATTCATGCACTTCAGTGTTCATTGTGGCACTATTTACAATAGCTAAGACATGGAAACAACCTAGATGTCCATCAACAAATGAATGGATAAAGAAGATGTAGTACATATATACAGTGGGATATTACTCAGCCATAAGAAAGAATGAAATAATGCCATTTGCAGCAACATGGATGGACCTAGAGATTGTCATACTAAGTGAAGTAAGTCAGACATAGAAAGACAAATATCATATGATATCACTTATATGTGGAATCTAAAAAAAATGATACAGATGAACTTATTTCCAAAACAGAAATAGACTTACAGACTTCGAAAACAAACTTATGGTTACCAAAGGGGAAATGTGGGGTGGGGGGGAGGGATAAATTAGGAGTTTGGGATTAACATATACACACTACTATATATAAAATAGGTAATCAACAAAGATCTACTATATAGCACAGGGAACTGTACTCAGTATTCTGTAATAACCTATATGGGAAAAGAATCTGAAAAAGAATGAATATATGTATATATATATATATAACTGAATCACTTTGCTGTACACCTGAAACTAACACAACATTGTAAGTCGACTATACTCCAATATAAAAATAAAAATTAAGTTAAAAAAAAAGAAACTGACAAACTGTCTTCCAAAGTGACTGTGTCATTTCACATTTCCACCAGCAATGGAAATTCAGTACATGATACCCATTATTATTCATGCAATATGTCTAGTGTCTTTCTTTTTTCATCTATTAAGATGAAAACTTTTACAAGGACTTTCACAAATTCACTCAAATTTCAGTTCCTCAGGTTTATTTTTACCAGAAGTTCCTAAATTCCTCAACCATGAATTCTATTATGTGGTTTTCTCAGGAACATCTGGCCAGTGTCTATTTTCAGATTTTCTATTCAAGAACCTAATGCTGAGTCACAATTGATGTTTTCGTACCAGATATTCATAGTACAATTATTTAACTATTAAATTCAAACAAAAATAGGTATTTTTATCTAAGACAATTGGAAGTATCTTCTCATCAGATGATTTTTTCCATTTGCAGGGTATACACTCCAGAAATCACTGAGAATAGAGATATTTCTGAGAATAGAATCCTATTGTGGGTGAAGGAAATTTCTTAATAAAATTATAGTCATAGTATGTCAAATAGAAAATCAGGCCCTTTGCTATTGAGTTTGTTATCCTAAAAGCCTAGAACATTTACTTCAAAGTGGAAAATTCCAAAACATTGAATGACCAGCATTCCTACCTAGTGTATAAAAAATATGAGCACTGAAGAATTAGAGAAATTCTACACTCAGTAAAGAATTAAAATATCAGATGTAAATGAGATCAGTGATAACAAACAATATTCAAAATAAAATCTTACCGATGAACTGATTATGAGAAACAGCAACAAAAACACTTCAAATCAAAATTGAGTTTCCACACTTAGAGTTCTGAATATTTTTCTAAATAAGAAAACTGACCACATCAGTTATGATGTTTCTCAGGCATAAACTGAGTAAATGGGCCACACCTAGCATTTTTTCAAGTGTTCAATGAACTGTCATAGATTAAAGACAATAATCATAAATTGAAGTTGTAGAATTCCAGAGTTCAAAGAAAAGGATCTATAAGAATAATGAATTCAACCTTATTTTACTGACAAGGACACAGACAGAATGAAACCAAGTGAATTTTCCAAATTTAGAGAGTCAGGGAGTGGTTTGGTCAGAAGGATAAACTGAATCTCCTGATTCACATCAAAATTTGTTTAATTTTTCTCCCACTAGAGAATTTATTTCAAAGATGTTTACTTAATCCCCTGTAATTCTATTTGGACCTGAGTCCATTGAGAAGAAAAATAAGTTATACCAGTTTTGGATTTAAAGTAAAATGTCATTGCCATATCATCAACAGTTTACTTATATGTCATATATTCAGCAGAGGCTCTATGTCAATTGTAAAGCAGAATTTAATAGACAACTGAAAATTACCAAGGACTTCGGTGGGGAGTAAACAAATATACAAAATTATGCTGAATAAATGAAAGTCAATATGAATAATAAAAATACCATTTACCATGATAGATTTATTATTAGAAAAAAATCAAATTGTTGAAGACAGTATAGGGGAATTATAAATATCTAAGTTTCCTATAAAAATCTACAAAAATTAGAGAACAATTTGTGGAAGAATTTAAGTCATACATGGATTAAATGTTTACATGTATCCTAATGTCAGCAACAAGATTATGGAAATAAATATTTATGATTCTCAGTTTTCTTATTAATTTAGAAATATGCCACAGTCTGCTTTAGATTAGAGAAGAGATATAGTGCATTTTCTGGATATTATTGCAATATATCAACAGTGTTCACTGAAAGCTCCAGCTGTAAAGACCACTGTAACATATGAAACCAGAAGGAAGCTCATTGCATATTGAAAGTTCTAGCTGGTGAGTATACATACTTGACTCCATGAGAAGGTGGTCTTACTAGAAGCTCATACATAACAGTGGCAGAAAAAAGTTACACCCAAAAAGCAATTCAGAGCTACCGAGTCAACGGAGATATTAAAAAAGTGCCAGATGCCCACCTTTGATCATCCCTTCATCCAACAACACACAGTATCAAATAGCACAACTTTAACAGGAATTAATATTGTAGTCTATATAAACTAGTTAGAAAACAATGACTAGAGTTTTGTTTTATTAAATAATTTAAGGATTCAACATAACGTCCTTAATGTATATAGCTAAACTGGAAACAACAACAACAAAATCTAGACATGGACTTATTAGCTCAAGTAAAATGAGTCTTATTAGAAGCTGAAGGGTTGGGCAAATCAAAATAGGTGAAAGACATTAAAATAACTGCAATTACTTAATGAAAGAGTATTTGATGATAGAAATGAATAGTGAGTACTCAAATCTTCACTAGGAGGAAGATTCACTTTGTCTATTCCACAGAAGCATATAATATTCCTAATGTTTTATGTCAGTAATTAGCTTTCATATATTTTAATAAAGAAATTAATATAATGCTATAAGTACGAATTGAAGAATATATTTTTAAATAACTCTAAAAGACTAGACACATTAAAAAGACTAAACATAATGCTGTTTATCAGTATAAATAATGTAGAAGACTTCATTGATTTATTTCACTAGTAGCAACTTTGTACGATTCTATTTAATAAGAGGTGTAGAGCTATAGGAATATCATACTGAACTGTGAAAAACTAAATGTTTTTCCCCTAAGGTTGAATACAAGGTTAGGATATCTCATGTAACAGTTTCCATTCAACATTTTACTGGAGGTCTAAGTGAATACAATAAGGGAAGAAAAATATAAAAGGCAGGAAGTTTGAAAACAAACAAACAAACAAACCTGTTTCTTCTCCAGGAAAGTTAAAATAATTAACACATGGATATTTCAAGGCCACAGGATGCCGGGTCAAGACACAAAAATAACATATATATATATATATATATATATATATATATATATATATATATATATATATTAGCAAAAGGTATTTGGAAATTGAAATGAAAAAACACAATACCATTTGTAATATATCAAATCATGAAATTATTAAGAATAGACAATAAAATATGCAAGCTGTGTATGTTGGAAATGAAAAGTGATTGATGAGAGAACTTAATACGGACCTAATGCAATGGAGAGGTTTCCTATGTTTATAAATTGAAAGGCTAAACATTTTTAAGATTTCAAGTTTAAGAATGAAATCTTGCCATTTGCTACAACACGGATGGACCTAAAAGGTATTATGATAAGTGAAATAAGTCAGATAGAGAAAGGCAAATGCCATATGATTTCACTTATCTGTGGAATCTAAAAAAACAAACCAAATGAATACACAAAACAAAACAGAAGCAGGCTCATAGATACAGAGAACAAACTTCTGGTTGCCAGAGGGGAGGGGGGTAGGAGATAGGCAAAATTGGTAAAGGGGATTAAGAGGTACAAACTTCTAGTTATAAAATAAATAAGTCACAGGGATGTAATGTGCAGCATAAGGAATATAGTAAATTATGCTGTAATAACTTTGTATGGTGACAGATGATTACTAGGCTTATCATAGTGATCATTTCATAATATATTTAAATATCAAAGCACTATGCTGTATACCTGAAAGTAATATAATATTGTAAATCAACTATACTTCCAGAAAAAAAAACAAAAAACAAAACTGAAGGTGGTGAAAAAGGTTTAAAGCCTATTCAGAGGTGAAAAAAAAAAAGCTTACTATGTACTCTATATTATAAAGCTGCACTAATCAAGATAGGATGGTATTGATGTAGAGAGAGACTCAGGCCAATGGAACAGAATAGAATGTCCAAACATAGATCTACGTATATATGGTCAACTAATTTTCTGCAGTAATTGATTTTCAGTGGTGAAAGAATTGTCTTTCCAATACATGATGCTTAATAACGGACATCCTTATTAAAAAAAAAAAAAAAAAAAGAGCCTTGATCCTTACGTCTCAACTTATACAAATATTAATAGATCACAAATATTGAAGTAGATCACAGGCCTAAATGTAACATATAAAACACTATAACTTCTAGAAGAAAATTTATAAGAAAATCTTTATGAACATGGTTAGGTAAAGATTTCTTAGACAATGCAAAAAAATAGACAAAGAAAGTAAAAAATAGAAAAATTGGACTTTATAAAAATTAAGAACTCTTGCTCTTCAAAGATCACCATTAAGAAAATTAGACAACCCCTATGTAATGAAAAAAATATTTGCAGATAATTTATCTGATAAGGGACTTGTATCCAGAATATAAAGTTCTTACAACTCAATATTAAAAAAACCCAAACAATTCAGTAAAAAAAAAAAAAAAAAAGGTAAAAGATTTGAACAGATACTTCACCAAAAAACAATAAAGATGGCAAATGTAAAGATGATTAACATAATTAATCATTAGGGGAATGCAAATTTGAAATCACAATGAGATACCACTACATATGTATTAGAACATAAAACAAAAATAAAGATATGGTAACAATGATAACAAAACCAAGTCATGGCAAGGATGTAAACCAATTAAATTCTCATAAATTTCTTATGAGAATGTAAATTACTATAGCCACTTTGGAGAACAGACTGGCAGTTTATCTTATAAATTCATGCATGTACTTACTCTATGACCCAGGAATTCCATTCCTAGATATTTGAAAGAAATGAAAATATATGTCCACACAGAACATGTACACAAATGTTTATAGCAGCTTTATGTAGAATAAGCCCAATTCGAAACAACAACAATGTCCATTAACTGATGAATAAATGAACCTATCATGGTATACCAACACAATAGGATACTACCAATAAAAGGAAGGAATGAACTATTGGCAGGGGTAACAAAAAGAATGAATCTCAAAAGCGTTATGCTGAATGAAAGAAACCAGGTTCGAAAAGCTACCTAACGTATAATTCCATTTATATGAAATTCTGGAAAACACAAAACTATAAGGACAGAAATCAGATCAGTGGTTCCTAGGAGCTGGGTGTGACAGAAAGGTATTGATTACAAAGGGCCACCAGAGAGGTTTCTGGCTTGATAAGAGTGTTCTATATTTGATTGTAGTAGTGGATATACAACAATGCATTTATCAAAACTCATTGAACTGTACAAGTAAAATTGGTGAATGTCACCTAACCAAATTATGCTGCAATAAAGCTGAATAAAGAGAGAATCCCAACCATCTATTTGTGATGGTCTATTTCCCAGTCTGATAACCACATTCATATCTAACAAAGATTCACCTTATAGAGTTCCCACCTGACATGCACTCTCTCCTCTTCCCATCTACTGGAAGTGGGTTTTCATTTCCAGTTCTTTTCTATGAGCTTAGCACTATACATACATAAATCTATACACACAAAATTTCTATATTTATCCAGTGTTTTAATTGTTTATAACAGAAAGCATTTTGTATTCACTCAATTATCCATGTCTCCAAAACAGTTCTATTTTATACTGTGCATGTATATTAAATTATGTATTAAATGAATTATATTACATTTTATATATATTAATTCCCATAACAATACTTTAAATAATATAGAAGGATATAAAGTAAAAAGTGAAGATCTACTTTTATACCCAATTAAATCCTTTCACTAGGGGAACTGCTATTATTAATTTATAATATATGCTCCCAGAGCTTTTTCATAAGATAGGATAATTGTATCTGTATATTGGGCAGCATATCTTTTTCATATAACATTATGTCTTAGAAAACTTTATGTCAACTTATATAGATATATTTCAAACTTCGTAATTGTGGCATGGATGAAATAGAGCATAGGTATTATAATTTGTTTAGTCATTTCTCTATTGTTCGGCACTGCGGTGTTTTCCAAATTTGATAGTTTGCACTGAAATGCTTAAATAGATTCCACTGGATATTTATTTCTAAAACTAGCAAAGATTGTACAGGTGTAACATCTTGGGCTCAACTCTTAAGCAAATATATAGCCTACTATGTGAGAAGTGCTGTGCTTGTGTAGAGAGAGAAATAAATCTGAGAAATCAGCAAGGACGCTCTGCTTCTTAAACACTAGATGAAATTGCCTTAAGTCTTCAATCCACATTTTCTGGAAAATCCTACTCATGATTTTAGCAAATTATCTGTCGACTTATAATTTTGTGGTCATCCCTTCCTTCTGAGTTTCTGCTTCTTCTGATTTGGTTTCATTTCACAATCGTGTAAGTGTTCCATGCCTATGGTTCTTATTCACATTGTTTTGAGCCAGTCATGTAACTTAGCATTTTCCTTCATGCTCATAAAACAAAAATCTTATACACATTGTATATATTTTAACATACTCAAGTTTTGGAGAGCCACAAAAATGTATATTGCAGCCCATTGTAGCATTGCAAATACCTGAAGTTGTGTGTTAATCATCGTCCTTAAAAATACAACAGCTCTTGGCCTGGTCTGGATTCTAGCTTTAGTTTTCTGTCCTGTGGTGCAGACTGCCTCTCTACTTTTTCTCTCTCTTGTTTATTCTTTGCTTCTTTTCTCTCTACCCATTTCTTTTTGGGGAAAAACCCCCCACTTTTCTCCCATTGCTCTACACGGAACATTTAAGGTCCCCTCAGCTAAGTGATCTATGCACACATTCAACTCAGGACACTTGTGATGATCCCACCCCATTCATTTAGTAGACAGAGGTCATGTCCTCTTAAATCTCTCTGTGGCTGGAAGGGTTGGAGTGGCTCCTGCCTTTGAGGAATTCATAGTCTAATAGGGTACAGACCTGCTGAGCCACCACTGAATGACCGTGTAACGGAAGAAGTGCGGGCCACTGAGCTGGGTGGGATGAATTCTGCCTTGAGGCATGAAATTCGATTAAGAGGAGGCTATAATTGAGAATGAATCCCAGGTGAGAGTGGCTTTCCATGAAAAGATAGGAGCTCTCTGAATTTCCAAAAAAAAAATAAACCAAATAACGAAAATCCCAGCAGACACCTGCTGTACTGCTGCTGATCAAGAGCCCACTCAAAGAAACCTTACCAATTTCATTGCCTGTAACAATGAGTTACCAGCCCAATGAATGTGGGCTCCTCCACTCACAGCAAACACACATTATTATTCAGGGGAACCAAAACACAGGAAAAGCAGAAATAATACAATTGTCATGATATGCTTACAATATACATTCCCAGCTTCCATTTCAGAAATGTTATTTTCTCTGTCATCCTCAGCAGTGAAAGTAAGACTGTATACTTTAAACATGTCTTGAAGGGCTAAGCGTTTGGGCTCTTTGAGGAATCTGGTAACAGAAATAATGAAGGAAATTCTGGTTCTGAAAAATAATGTCAGTTGCCTATTTGACCTGCATTCATGGCAGTGAAAGGACAAAACAAAGTAAAAAGGTAAAATTAAGGAACACGCATCAGTGAAAGAGAAGCAAGACATGCCAATGACTCTCTTTCTACCCAAACTGCCAGCATCTTCCACTAAGGAAACTGCACTTTGCCACACTGATAGAAAATGATATTCTTGAACTGGGAACCCTGTCCACAGAACACTTGACAATAGGGAAATAAAGAAAGAAAAACCACAACTCCATAACAACAAAGCTACAATAGAAGAAAATAGAAAATATGAATCAAAACATTTCAGCTGAAGAAATTCCCTAAAACCGACCATGAAGTAGAAGAAACAGTGATATGACTCTCCAAACTTAAATAAATAACTGGAAATTCCGGAAATAAATTGCAGAATAAATTTTGGAAATTTAACACTGAGATAATATTTTCATCTAATCTATAGTCCACATGCCAAGTCTGGAGTCACATACTGTGTTTTTAATTTTCATATCTCCTTCATCTCCTTCAATCTACAGGAGTTTCTTAGCCTTCCTTTGTCATGATGTTGGCATTTTTGAAAACTTCAGGCTAGTAATTTTATAAAATTAGAAATTTTCTTAAAACATTTCTAATTTTATACAATTTCTTTTTTTTTTTTACAAGGGATCACAGTTTTTATTTATTTATTTATTTGTTTATTTATTTATTTATTTATTTTTGGCTGTGTTGGGTCTTCATTTCTGTGCGAGGGCTTTCTCCAGTTGCGGCAAGTGGGGGCCACTCTTCATCGCGGTGTGCGGGCCTCTCACTATCGCGGCCTCTCTTGTTGCGGAGCACAGGCTCCAGACGCGCAGGCTCAGTAATCGTGGCTCATGGGCCCAGTTGCTCCGCGGCATGTGGGATCCTCCCAGACCAGGGCCCGAACCCATGTCCCCCGCATCGGCAGGCAGACTCTCAACCACTGCACCACCAGGGAAGCCCTATACAATTTCTTAATTTGGGTTTGACTGAAGTGTTCTCATGATTAGACTCAGGTTATGCTGCTCCAACTGGTATATGCAGGAGTGATAAGGTATCCTTCTCAGGGTATCATCTACCAAGACACGTGATGTGTATATGCCCCTTATTGAGGAGATTAATCTGGATCATCAGGTCAAGTTGCTTTTGGTTTCTCCACTCTTTAGTTTACCATTTTTCTCCTTGTTACTACTCAACAGTCTGTGATGAGACACTTGGAGAACATGCAGACGGCCTGCTCCTCATCCAGCCATTTCCACAAATATTGTATCCTGTGATGTGTCTTGCCTGAATCAATCTGTACTATCATGGTTACAAAAGATATTTTTTCACCCCATCACTCCTTCCACATTTATCAGTCTGCACACTAATTTAAGAAAATGTCATCATTTCTCTTCTATTTATGAATGTACTTATTTCCTACTTCATTCAGTGGGTTACAATCCATTGACATACTCATTTATTTTGATGATCAAACTGTCTTCAGCTTTAGCCAGTTGCACCCTGTCAAGCTAACTCTGTTCTTTTGACAGGTTTCTATTATTTTCCTGAGCACTTTCTCATTTTCTGTCATACCAATATATTTCAGTTTCATCTTGTACCTTCTTTACCCCAGCCCTGGAATCAGACATTCCTCTAAGAAGCTCTTGTTTCTTTTGGTAGGGATGAATACTTAAAAACTAAGATCTGGACACAAGGTTTGCTTATGGCTACTGAAGTATCAGTTCAGTGCTTCTTTCTGTAGATGGAGGTAGAGGGAAATACTTGTCTCAGACTCAGACTCCAGTCTGTCCCCTTAGCTACATATTTGATCTCAGGTACCTGTTTCAGTGAGAACAAGAGTGAGAACGATAAGAGAGAGACGTTCCCATGATCTTTTTTTTTGTTTTTGTTTTTTTGTTTTTTTTCTTTTTTTTCTTTTTTTTTTAACATCTTTATTGGAGTATAATTGCTTTACAATGGTGTGTTAGTTTCTGCTTTATCACAAAGTGAATCAGTTATACATATACATATGTTCCCATATCTCTTCCCTCTTGCATCTCCCTCCCTCCCACCCTCCCTATCCCACCCCTCTAGGTGGTCACAAAGCACCGAGCTGACCTCCCTGTGCTATGCGGTTGCTTCCCACTAGCTATCTGTTTTACGTTTGGTAGTGTATATGTGTCCATGCCACTCTCTCACTCTCTCACTTTGTCACAGCTTACCCCTTCCCCCTCCCCATATCCTCAAGTCCATTGATCTTTTATAGAGTGATTTCTGGAAGCAGTGAGTAGAAGAAAGAAATCTTGGCTGCATTTTACTTCTAGACCCTAAACATTTACTTTGCCCATTTTTATCTTTAATGATGTTTCCTGTTCAGATGCTTACCATCTTCACCCGTTTGCTTTACAATGCCTCCTGGATTTTACTAGGTCCTAGAGGATTCCCTACACAGGTGTAAAGTACAGTCTGTACTCAGTAAGTTTTGGGAGTAAAAATTGTAAGATAGGACTGAAGGGATAATCTTTGAGTAACTGATTTAAAAATGCCCGGACCACCCCAGAGAAAAAGGAAAACTGTATACAGATTATGTTATCATGCCCACAGATCACTGTGACAAGTGAGATTCCATAGACAAACGTGAATAGTGCACTGTTCTGTGAGCAATGCATTTGCCATCTCAAGAGAGCCAGCAACTCACAGGACTTAAATCAGGCAGGATTTCACAGCATCCGTGATACAGTCCTTTTAAAAACCACTTTAGATAGTCATTTGATTTTTCATTTTATCTTTAGCAAGCAAAGAAAAGGTGGGAAATGGCTTAGCTTCGATGGGAACTAAGAAGATTTGATACTTTTTTTGATACTCTTTACAATAGAGTCTATTCTTTAATGATCAGCATTATGAAAGAAAATAAGATTGTAATGGAATAAAAAGCTATTTAATGTTCATCACTGAATTTAGTGGCTGATAAGTTGTGACAAGATTATTTCTAAAATCTTTTGGAGGTAATGTGCAAAACATTTCTTGATTCTGTGGCTGGTGTTAGTCTATAATTTCTATGCCCTTTACCTAAAATATCTTACTGAACATATAAAAACACATAAAGAAAAAGATAGTGATCTATGGTGCAAGATGTTACGCAACATGTGGCCTGATTTTTTTAAACCATTTCTCCATCTATTTATACTCAAATCTTACATGGTGTCAACAGATGGCCAAATACAGTAATTATTGTAAAATGATTTTGTAAAAATCCTTATTTGTGTATAATAAAAGGCTAACACAGAATTATGTCAAACTAGAAAGTCAGAATATGTCTTTTGTGTCTAGAAATTGCTGAGATATAAAGTTTCTTTCATGAATGCTTTCCCTGTTGTTTCCTCTTCCAGCTGAGTTAACAAGTGGACATCCCCTGGGCTTTGCTCTAGATACGGACCAGAGTGGGTGGAAATGGTCGCTAAGGACCAGAGTGGGTGGTAATGGTCGCTAAGAAACAAATAGCTCACAGGCATTATTGACCTCTGTTTTATGGAAGCTTTAACCCTTAGGGGACAGTAATTCATAGGTAGATACAAAATATTTGAAGAAAGAAAAGAGAAGTTTTCATAGACATTAAAGAGAGACCAAGGATATCTGGAAGAAGAGTATAAAAGAAAGCAAGAAGCTGATAGTTTATCAGGGGAAGAGTCTAAAAGATGGTGTGAATCCCAGAACTGCTGCCAGGTGGGTGGGTTATCCTTAATAGAACCATCCTGGTGTCGTAGTGTTCTAACTCTGCAACCAGGTGATCATTCACTCCAGCATTTCTTTTGGTGAGTATCTGGAACTCTTTCTAGCCCTGTCATGTAAATTGGTCAACAGGAAGTTTCCTTTGCTTTGTCTCAGCCTCACTTATTCCACGTGAACTTGTCTCTTAGCAATGCTTAATTCAGTAGCAAGTTCAAGACAGGGAGATGAGACTTTGGACATTCACTGGGCCGAAGAGGGCTCTGTTCACCACACTTATACGATATTCAGCAATTATTCCTTCAAATATCATTTTTCGGCAACTCTGTCTCCTCTCCTTCGGGATATCTAATTACCCATTTTTAGGTCACCTGAAGTGTTCTCACATCCCACTGACACTCTTTTTTTTTTTTTTTTTCCCAGTCTTTTTCCCCTTCTTTTTTCATTTCAGATAGTTTTTATTATTACGTGATTAAATTCACTAGTCTTACTGCAATGGCTAATCTGCTCTTAATTGTATCTAGTGTATTTTTCATCTCAGACATATTTTCCTCTGGAAGTTTATTTAGGACTTTTTTATACCTCCCATATTTCTCCTTTCATGCTTTCCTTTACCTTCTCAAATAGATATATGACTGTTTTAATGTTACTGTCCACTAATTCTATCAACTTTATTATTTCTGGTTCTTTTTCTATTGATTACTTTTTCTCTACATCATGAATTATATTTTCCTGCTTCTTTGCTGGCTTGTAGGTTTTAAGAGGATGCTAGATATTGTGAGATTTATAGGATTCTAGACCTTATTTTTGTGCTGAATACCTTTGTATTCTTCTAAATATTCTTCAGCTTTGTTCTGGGATGCAGTTAAATTATTTGGTAATAATTTGCTCCTTTTGAAGCCTACTTTAAAGCACCATTTGGTGGAACCAGAATAGCTTTTAGTCTAGGTAGAATTTTTTCAACTAGTGAGATAGTACTGTTCTGAGTATCCTACCTGATTCAACAGTTTTGCACTCTGGTTAGTAGAAACACAAACTATCCATGGCCTTGAGTGAATTCTGGGTGTTGTTCTACTTTCTCCTCTCCAGTGGTTCTTTCCTTAGGCCTTGGGTATTCTCCTCATACACGTGTGTTGATCAGTATTCTGATAAAGATTCAAGGAATATTCTCTACAAATCTCTGAAGTTCTCTCTTTGTATAGTTTTTATTTTCTTGGATATTCTTCCCTGTCAATTCTAGCTGCCTTGCCCTCTCTGAATTCTCATCTTTGTCAAGAAGAGCTAAATTTAACTATGAGCTAAATTTAATAATCAGATTTTTGTTTTAAAAAATAATATTTGGCAGGAATCTAGAAAATAAATTGGAAGGGACAGGACTATTAAGGAGTCATTAAAAACTATGAAGGCCTTGATCAAGACCGTGAGAGTAGAGAGGAAAGGAGGTCATGGATTCAAGAGCTATTTAGGAAGGAAAATAGATAAGACTTGGTTATCAATTAGTTATTAGCAGTGAAGGGAAAAGAGAAACACATATTGGCTCCTAGGCTCCTGGCCTGTGTAAATAGGTGAGGGTTTTAACTATTCATCAAAATAGGAAATACAGGAGGAGAAAAACCAAACTGAGTAGAAAACAAGGGTGGAATGACGAGTTTAATTTTCTACACCCTAAGTTTCAAATGCATGCGGGATATGGAAGGGGGTATATATAATCAGTACTTTGGTTCAATTCAATTTAATATTCACTGAATACCTACCATATGCCAGGAACTTTGCTAGGAGCTAGAAAGAGAAGGGTGAATAAGATACAGTACTTCCATTGGTGGGGAACACAGAGAACTGGGCTACATATATAAGTTTGGTCTATAGTAATATCTTATTTTATCTAACAACCAAACCTGAAAATTCTAAACAACAGCTGTAAGTGTAAAGTAAGGAAAATCAATGAAATAAAGATTTTTATTCTTTTCTCCATAAATAAGGCCCCCAGTCCATTCTCAGAGACATTTGACCCTCACTTAATACAACATTCAGGCTGGCTCTGACTCTCAGCCAAACTAATTTTCTGCTTCTGCTTCAAAGTAGGAGATTAGAAGCAGGGAGGGAACTGCTAAAGGCAGTTATATTTTCAGTCGTGTGAAGTCATCACCGACAGCTTGACAAGAAGGACAGGAAAACAAAATAGAGAAAGCACATCTAAGCCCAGGAATCTAGGTCCTACACATATCTCTGTGTTTACTTCTGTATTGCAACCCAAGACAAAGATGATAGTTTACAGTGATGTCTCTCAGTCAACAAGAAGAATTTTCGTTATGCCAATTCATTTTATACAACATCTATTGCATACAAAATAAACATTTAACAGATTTTATTATGTCGTTTCTTACAAATGCTTTGTGGTCTCATTAAAACACAAAGATATATTTTCTACAATACCATAACGAGGAATACTGGTTAATATTTGTCCGGACTCCAGTAGTAAGGTTCATTAATAAAAAGGCAAATTCAGTGCTCGAGTAGAACAGCAAAGTCTTTTGGTAAAAAAGAGTAGATTACATATTCATTAATCCACTCTATTTTCAGTCCATCTCCAATTCCCTTGGTCATTATTGACCATGACCAATGGACAAGACCTGACTGAAAGACTGGTCATGGTCATTTTATCCCTTCAAATTTACCATTAGCTCCTTTATATCTGTATCTATTCTAGTCCTTGTATTCCAAAAAGTCCAATCTATGTTGAAAGTGCAAGTAAACGATAAGGGCCTTTACTAGGAATGTAAACTTGGCAGAAGAAAAGAGCTAAGCTTGGCAAAGGTGTGCATCAGTTCTAAATATCTAAGATTGATTAAAGGCTGGGTCTATCAAAGAGTCTTCAACCTATGTCTGTTGAGAATTCCACCAGTACAGATGGTCCTTGACTTATGATGGTTCAACATGATCTTTTGGACTTTGTGAATGTGCAAAATCCATACACATTCAGTAGAAAACTATTTTTCAAGTTTTGAATTTTGATCTTCACCTGGTCTAGGGAAATTTGCTCTGATAGCCTCTCATGATGCTGGGCAGTGGCAGCGAGCACAGCTCCCACTCTGTCACCTTTATTATAAAGTAAGCTTTGTGTTAGATGGTTTTGTCCAACTCTAGGCTAACATAAATGTTCTGAGCACATTTAAGGTAGACTAGGCTAAGCTATGATATTCGGTAGGTTAAATGTATTAAGTATATTTTCAACTTACAATATTTTCAACTTACTATGGCTTTATCAGGATATAACTCCATAGGAAGTCAAGAAAACTCAAATCGATAGAGAAGGAGTTGAGGGAAATTTACACACACTGTTTATGGGAAATCAAGAGAATATGTAGATCTTGCCTTATTTAAAAATTAGTATATGCACGTATACAAACAATAGCATAGGAATTTTAAAAATGTTTAACAATGTAATAGGCAAACACAGAAAAAGGTAACAGATAAAGTTTCTTTTCTGAATAAAATATGAGATATACCTGTACATTTTGGAAAAAAAATATTTTACTGTGTTAAAATATTTAAAAATGAAAAGATACTATAATATAAAAGTTAAAATATAAGATACAGAAGCTATTTTTTTCTGACTAAATACTAGGCTTCAAAGAGTTAGCTGAATTAAGGGAATATTTTAAGGACACTTGATATATGAAAGGAGATTAAAACACTGCATTAGGGACTTCCCTGGTGGCACAGTAGTTAAGAATCCACCTGCCAATGCAGGGGACACGGGTTCGAGCCCTGGTCCGGGAAGATCCCACATGCCACGGAGCAACCAAGCCCGTGCACCACAACTACTAAGCCTGTACTCTAGAGCCCGCAAGCCACAACTACTAAGCCCGCATGCCACAACTACTGAAGCCCATGTGCCTAGAGCCCATGCTCTGCAACAAGAGAAGCCACCACAATGAGAAGCCCGTGCACCGCAACGAAGAGCAGCAACCCGCTCTCCGCAAATAGAGAAAGCCCACACACAGCAACGAAGACCCAATGCAGCCAAAAATAAAAATAAATGAATTAATTAAAAAACAAAAACAAAAACAAACAAACACTGCATTAGAAGCAAAGAGGAGAAGAATTGAAGCTTTAGACTACTCAGTGATGGTTAATGCAAACTTAGAGGAGTCCTACTCAGGTTCCAAAGAAGGAGGCAAAGAGACTAAAAGAGATGCAAAAGAAAATGATACATATGGAGGAATGAAAATATACATCCTAGGTATAAAACTAAGTGTTTCTAGAAAAAAAAGATAAAAATAAATGATATTGGTGGAAGAATCTAATATTCAATATAAGAAAATACTCTTGACCCAGGGAAATGCCAGGGGGACCACAGAATACAGACAAAATAAATTAAAAGAAAATAATATCTAGAGTTCAAAGGCATCACCTCCTCATCTTCCTTACTTCCCCTACTCTAGAAGGACACCAGGGCTCACCAGTGTCTTGAATTAAATCTATCCAAACTTTGAAGAATGGTTAATTCCCTTGATAATTAAAATGTTTCAGAACATGTGCAGAGAAAAACAACCTTGGGATTCTGTTTATGATGTCAGCATAACATTGCCATGAAAACCTGACAATGGAGGCTGATAATTGATGTAAAAAGACACTAAGTAAAATATTAGCAAATTGAATTGAGCAACACATTAAAAAATAATGTAACATGACCAAGTGAGATTCATAGTAACAATGTGAGAATGGCTCCATATTGGGAGAACTGTTGGTATATTTCATCTTATTAATACATGAAAGAGGAAAAATCATAGGATCATCTCCAAAGATACCAAAATACATTTGAGAATATTAACATTACTTCTAAACTTAAAGTAAGTTTAATAAAGTAGGATAGTCCTATTTCTTAGCATGATAATTACACACACATACATAACCCATGTACACACAAAAACAAACACAAATATATATAAAACATACATGTGAATATATGCAGACACATTGTCTTTAAAGGTAAGAAACCTGATGCACTCCAATTAACAAGGGAACAAATGATGGTGTCTACTATTATAGCCATTAACAGTCTTTAGAACTACTGGTTAATAAAATGAAAAAACATAATAAGTAAAGTCTTTAAAAAGAAAAAAAGCAGGCTTCCCTGGTGGTGCGATGGTTAAGAATCCGCCTGCCAATGCAGGGGACACAGGTTCAAGCCCTGGTCCAGGAAGATCCCACATGCCGCAGAGCAGCTGGGCCCGTGTGCCACAACTGCTGAGCCTGTGCTCTGGAGCCCGTGAGCCACAACTACTGAGCCCATGAGCCACAACTGCTGAGCCCACATGCTACAATTACTGAAGCTTGCGTGTCTGGAGCCTGTGCTCCACAACAGGAGAGGCCACCACAATGAGAAGCCCACGCACCGCAACGAAGAGTGGTCCCCGCTCGCTGCAACTAAAGAAAGCCCACGTGCAGCAAAAAAGACCCAACGCAGCCAAAAATAAATAAATAAATAAATTTTTTAAAAAGTAAAAAAAATTAAAAAATTAAAAAAAAGAAAAAATCATCATTAATCAACAGGTTCAGATTAAATTACTTGTGAAAATAAAACTACTGTAATAAAAATTCAGTAATATGTTGGGAAACAAAATTAACTTAAAATAAGATATAAATATAACTAAAATGTCTGTTGATGGATGAATAAATGAAGTGTGAGATATGTACAGAATGGAATATCATTCAGCCTTAAAAAAGAAAGAAATCCTGCACTATGCAACAACATAGCATAGCATCCACAAGATTCATCTAAGTGAAATAAGCCAGACACAGAACACTAGAAAATAAGCCAGACAAGTCCTGCATAATTCCACTTATATGAGATATCAAATAGTCAAACTTATAGAATCAGGAAGTAGAAATGGTGGTTACCAGGGGCTGGGAAGAGGGGAAAGTGGGGAGTAGCTTATCAATGAGTATAAAGTCTCAATTATGCAAGATGATTAATTTCTAGAGATCTGCTGTATACCATTGTGCCTAAAGTTAATAGTACTGCATGGAACACTTAAAATTTGTTAAGTGGGTAGATCTTATGTTACATGTTCTAATGAAAATAAAATCTTTTTTCAAGTATAAAAGTCTGGAAATAACTAACCAGTCAGAAAATTTAACATTTAAATTTAAAACTTGTAATACCCAACTAAGGATAAATAACATATCTTTTTATGCATATAAAAACCAAATACTGAAAAGAAGTCAATGTTTTAAAAATTTATACATTTATCATGATCTAAATAAAATGCCAGTTTATATCTTTGTTTCTTTTACTAAGATAATCTGATTCTTAACTTTTGTCAGAGAGTAAAAATGCAGGAATAGGATATATCTGAAAAATAAAACTAAGATGTTTGTGTTATTAAAAAATTAAATACCAAAATGCTACTCTGAAATTTACCTCTTTAAGTCTATCTGAGCTTAATTATCAAATGTAGAATTAGAATTCAGACCCTGTTGTTTTGTATACGTTCTACATGTTAGCCAAAGGACTACACAGGGAAAAGAAGGGAATGATTTTATTTCATTACAATAAGGAAGAGTTTGTAATCTTCTTATGCCTTCATTTTCACATGTAAATATTTGCTTTTTCTCAAGCTCAGCAACAGATGTTAACTTTCCTCTCTGTTATGCCAGCTTAGTCTATCTGGAGAGAAGATTGTTTTACTTGTACTTAATCAGGTACCAGAATTCTAAGGAAATCAAGTCATAATTCATCCTAATAAAAGTTTTTATTCTCTCCTTCCTTTGACATTCAAAAGTGTCAACCAACACCTTCGAATGCTACTGCAGATAGACAGCCAAAGAAGGATGTATTATATTTGTGATATCATCTTCCAGGTGTCTAGGAGTCACACATGATACTTTTTCTCAAAGTAAATGCATGTGTGGCTGAATTTTACAGTTATTACATACCTAGTATGTTTTCCTTGATATTATGTCACCTTTTAAATTTTATTCCATCTAATTTTAGACTGAGTTGAGAAAGAAAAATAAACTTTGGCTGTCTGGAAATGCAAAGAATACATGTGAAGCAATATCATGGTATTGCATTAGTTGTGAAAGCGTGTAAAATATTTGATTTTACAAGTGGAGTTTTACTGTTATTTTTTAGAATAGAAGAATAAGCAAAAATGACAATTTTCTTCCTTGGGGTAAATAATACACCCTTAGGTTTTAATAACAAGTGGACAAGCATTTACTCATTTTGTTCTCTCACCCATCTTTTAATGTAAAGTATCATTATTTCATTTTACATTTAAAGAGAAAATTAGTAAAAAATCAACTGAATTTATGAAAATCTCATAGATAGTACATGAAATATTTTATACGTATCTTTTATAGTCCAAATCCAGTGGTATTCACATTCAAAAATGATGCTTGATCGGCAATATGGAAAGAGAACTTTAGGGAGTGTATTCCCATATTCCAGATGACTAAGGGAGTGTCTATCACATGTTTAATTATTGGCAACTGGACTTTTGTCATAAATAGAGAAATTAGGTGCAGGCTTTCCACACCAGAAGGTGGGTATACTGATGTATAATATTGTTTTGCAACAGTTTTCCTGGGACGAATTGAGACACAGGTGGCCATCCAGGCTTACAGGTTGTAGCTAAGCTGTTCAAATTATTTTTAGCCATAGAATCATGTTTCTGTGAAGTTCTAATGTCTCCATTTTGATTACAAGAAATTTGGTTATCTCTCATATTTTCATTTTGTATAATCAGAAAGTATTTTCTTAATTTTAAGATATTAATAAATTTGATAGTATTAATAAATAAATGACAAAAACGTTTTGCCCAACAATCCATTTCAATTAATCTGAAAAGTAAAATGGTAAAATATGATAATATACCAATAAAAATACTTATATAAATATCTTGTTTTTCTAGTGTAGGCTTAGATTATCTTTTTGAAGACAGTAAGGAAAATACTTGCAATTATATATTATTTTAGTCTTTTATTATATTGCCAATTCTTTCTGCTCAATTTCTGCCTTGGTATCATTTAATGTTCTTTCAGATTAAATATGTTAGCATATTTAAGATAACTTAGTATAGTGCATTGCATATAATAATTGCTCGTTAAATGTTAGCTGTGTTAGTAACTTATTTATTTTCCAGCCACCCTTTCCCATTCTGTAGTAGACTTATACATTCTGTTTTCTACTTTAAGTGCATAAATTCCTGCCCTTTTGGTCTCCCTTTATTCAAATGTCAAATGAAAATTACATATCTCCTGAAGGAATGCCACGAGAATAGTCACATCTCTTGCTCCAAATGAGTTAAAACTGTAGATTTTTATGGTTGTTTCTCTCAAAGGCTTCCCTTAGGACCTGTCTTCAAGTATTTGAAGATAATCAGAATCAACTGAATTACAGAAAAATCACCAATCCTGTGTTGTATTGTCATTATTTGCTATGAATGCAGTCCTATTGATTTTTTGGTACTCACGCCTTGTGGATTTTACAATTCTGCATTTCCCCAAACATCAGTCACAGGTAGCATTTGTCTAATGGCACAAAAATAGCTTGAAGTTGGGGGGGGGGAAAGAATAGAATCATTGCAGACCCCTCTTTAGGTGGTCCACATTTTATTATGTTATTATTATCTTTGTGATCACCATGACTATGTATTCAACAATGTTTCTATACATTCTTAACTGCCACCTTAGGATATTTTTGCTTTCCTAGGCTTATTTGTCACATCACAAGTTAAATCACTGTTTTTTATATGTACCAGGTAGAAGTTCAGTACACAAATTAGGGGCCAGGGCCAGAGCTAAGAACAAATGAATAAGTCTCTCAACACTGTATACAGAGCAAACAGCTGGTTAGGAGCAGTCGGGACATGACAGCTCCTAGCTGAGTCTCACTAAGAAGAAGCCAAATCGCTCTGCTTCCTCAACCATTCCTCATGCTTTTCCCCGCCTCCAATCAATTTAAGAAGAGAACTGAGCTAGCTTAATGAGAATGAAGGATACATTTCTACCATAATTTGCCTTGGTTTAACAGGAATGAATATGAGTTATCATTTCTAAAACCAAGTGAGGGGAGCACCAAGAGAATCCTGGTTAAACATCCAGAGATCTCACGGAAGAGAATCCTGGCATCTCATTCCTTGATGGCTCTTCCTTGTGCTGAAGTACCAGCAGACTTATTCTAGGACTGCTGTTGAAGGAAAAGTCTTTCCTATGAGTGACTGAGATTGTGTGCCTGTGGTTGGCAGGAGGGTAGGTAACAACAAAGCTTGAAGGGAATTTGGTGTAGTGTGACTGAAAGGAAGATGGGAAACCATTCCCACCACTTTCTAATTCCTTGAAGTCCTCTCTTAAGATGTGGAAACATTTCCAGAAGTCTTCCTGGTTCCATGAGGAGAGTACGGAAGTTAGAAAAAACGACAGGAGCTGTGGGATAGCCTAGTGTTTGCCAAACCAACAAGATTCTCAACTTGGAGTTGGAGCTAGAGGCTTGAATACTTGGACAAGGCAGATGGGAGGTCCAATTTCCTTTCTAAGGTGGTCTTCAGAGATGAAGGGGGCCCTAAACCAAGCTCATCATTTCACATTGGACCAGTTTGAATCACAACGATGGTGGGAGCACGTTACCACCAGAAGAGGCAGGCATCAGATAAGGATTCTGCCACCTCCCCTGGCCCTACTTCCCATCCTGGACATCTGAGAGCTAGGGCTGGGCCTGAAAGAGGCAGAATCCCCAATCTGCTGACCTCCCATGAAGCCTACATCATGGCTCTAGCCTGGGGGAAGGGAAGTATGAATCCTGAAGATCATAGTTTTAAAGAAAAATGGGATTGAGTCTTAGGAACAGAAAATAAGACCTACTAAGTTGTTTCTACGTGACTTTTAGGTGATGAAGGAAATTTAGCTGCGGCCCCTTCTCTCTTTTAGTGTTGGGTAAGTGGGAGGGATGTCAGGCTGGGGCTGAGAGGAGATTGCTTAAGGCTTAAAATAGCTCAAAAGTAGGAGGTATTCAACACCTCCAGTCTAGAAAGTTCAGTCTACCTCACCAATGTCATACTAGAGAGTGTCAAAAAGAACAATACCCTGTCTGAGAAGACAATATATGCCATTGACATGAATTCATTTGTGCTATTTCAGAACTGCCCAAACACTTTAGGCAGGCTACAGGAGGGGGAGTATACACTGATAAGAAAGTAGAGGTATATAGGAGAACAGATATATTTTAAAGCTCATTTCAGTTGTAAAATATATTTTAAAGCCAAATTCTAGTGTATCACTTGAAAGAATTCTAATTACTACTTTGTAACTGTTCCTTGACTTATAGTAATCTGTTGAGATTGAAAACAAGGAGGGAACCTTCTTACATAATTCAAAACCAATAATGTGTCATCATGGAGTTTTTGCTACTAATGAATGTAGAAATACCATATTTAATTTTGTAAGTTGCAGTAAATACTGTTGTGACATACAATAGAATATATGAGCGCATATTTTAGAAGTACTATTGTCCTTTAATGTATGACAAGGAAGAAACTCTTTGCACATATGTAATTTTGCCTGACCACTAGATTATCCCAGGAGCACAGTGGCTACTAAGGGATGAAACTTGATAAAGGAGAGCTGTGGAAAGTGCAACCAATAAACAAACCCAAGCTGTAGCATGGTTCTATAAACTGTAGCTGCCATGCTGAGTGAGTAATTATGCTATTGCACAAGTGATAAATAATGCCGTGCTATCTTCACTGGGAAAATGAAGTATTTCTTGCCCCTCAAATTGGTAAAGGTGAAACTTGCTTTCTGGGCCCAATCTGTTAGAAGGGAAGTAATCTGACAAGATAATTCTTCTTAAAGGCCTACATATTTGTCTCTATGGCATGAAAATATTTAGTTTATAAATTTTACCCACTTTCCTTGTGATGTAGTGAGGTGGAAAATTAAGGCCTAATGGAGATTCAAACAAAGATGTTTTTAAAAAATCAGAATCTCAGAATAATCTTGATTATGATTGGTATGCTTAGTTAGTTTCATTGCATTAATGAAAATTACTTTTTAAAGTTTCATTTAATGGGGAACAAATAATGGATTATTATTTGATCATGTTGTGGAAGTCTAAATATAAAATAGTGCAAAATTTGTGCACAAATTGTTTGTATATGTATTTCCTTGCACAGTGAAGAGTCACTGAAACTACTACTAAGTCTAAGCTATCACCATACATTAATATTATATTTGTTGAAATAATATTGTATGATAATTTTGCTCCTGTCTTATTTCCATATGTGATTAGTAGAATTATATGTAACTCATCTAAGTTAGGCTACCTCTCATCTAAGGTAGCATTAAATCAGCATCCCATCCAAAAAGGCATCAAGCTCTAAATAGAGACTCAAGATGAATACAGACATTTATGAAAGATGTTTTGAGCAAGCAGCAATGAGGCAATTCATAACATGGCACAGAGCACAACATGCTTACAATCCTCTTTAGATAGCTCTTTCTCTCCTCAAAGTCTTACCTCAGGTAGCCACAGCTCATATTTTTCTTCTCCTTCTCATTTAAAACTCCTTCACAGCACGTGGATTCCCTCTTGCCCTGCCTCCTCTGGGCTGTGCCTATTACCCTCCATACCCTTAAAATTCCATGCTACTAACACAGGAGCCTCCCCACAGCACAAGTTCTTGAAACCTGAGCTCCACTTTCTTTGACTGCTCTTTTGGGATCCTGAGGAAGGAGCTTCCCCTTCAATCCCGATATTTTCAACAAAATTCATAAATTTTTCTTGGAGGATTTTTCTTGAAGACTTTTTCTTCAGTTGCTCATAGAGTTCAGCATTTGTGCTCTTTAACTTCTTAACTTTGTCAAGATTTTTACTGTACAATCCTAGTAAATATTATAATTACAGAAAATAACTAACAGTTTTATTTAATTGTAAAACGTAAGTTGAGATAAGCGATCTACTTTGACTGAGTTTGTATGGTGACAATTAAAGCAGAATGCATTTTCACTGCAATGAGATGGAAAGATACTTAGAAGGGATCTGGAAGTCCAGAATCCTTGATCTGATGCCTATGGTGGACATAAGCTTCTGAAAGAGCTACAAAGTAGGGACCCAAGAGAAAAAGAATTATATTCTGTACTGTTAAAGCTTTGTCCTATATGGTTAACTTGCCCTGACCTCCTTAGTGACATCACCTATAAATCTCAAGGACTCCTCCTGCCCTTCGGACAAAAGGCTTAGATACTATGTCCTATGCCTACACTTAATCTAGATATTTAGGTCTTATCCAACCCAATGATGAGAAAAGGCCAGTAACAATAACTTCAAGAAAAAGACTGCTAAGGGAAGAAGAATTCTTCTCCCTAAAGCTGAGAACGCTCAACTTATGTCCTCTGTGAGAATCCTTCCCAGTCCTGTAAGGTCTTGGTTAGTGTGCTTAGGGGAAGTTGGCTGTAGTCCCAGCATAAAATTGCATTAAGATAAATACTGTTCTCTTCCACTGAACTCCACGTTGATATTCCAATTTTTTGTCTTTGACTAATAGCATCTTACTTCTCCTCTTGGTGTAGTTGGAATATTGAGTTTACACTATACATTAAAATGTGTGACGTAATTATAGCTATGTCCTAAAAGAACTTCATCATTAATAACTTTCAACTCAGATGTTAGGTAGCCAAAAAAAACTTCCCAATGATACTCTGCAGCCTTTTTGTAAGTTACCAAGAATAGTCATATCCCAACTGATATAAATTTTATAGTTATGCATTCTTTTTCTGAAAATTCAGTGTTACGCATTTTTTCTTGGAAAGTAAAATTTACAATCTCAGTCCATGAAAATCAAATAAACTAATTTAATATGGGAATTCATATCACCAAACACTATTAAAGCCTTGTATTGTAAACTTATTTGAGATAATAACTCAGATTATATACTAAAATTAATCTAAGTTCTCATGGATATCATTATACTATCAAAATCACACTGACACAGGGTCTCATAGAAATAGAAACTTGATATCAGAAGGTTAATAATTTCTGGACATATTATTATGATAAAAAGGCAAGCTGTGTATTAGACACAAATAAGGAATTTTGAATGCTGGAGATTGTAAATCTAAATTTATGTCAAATATAAGTACCTCTTACTGCATCCCTTTCAAGCAGAGATACTGACTGTCCTTTGTTTAGATTATCTCATCAAGGATTTTACATAGTGAACAACCTTGGAAAACAATGTGTACGTACAGAGCAAAGGCCAAATTTGTCTACAGCCATGAAGATCATGACAGTATCTCCCTGTCAAACAAAGGCAGGTGTAACTACTTCCCATTATAAAAGATGCTGGGTCTCTAAACTCAGGGTTTCTCCCCTGTAATACAACCCATTTTGTAGGCATGTTACCTGACCATCTCCATATTGATTTGTGTGAATTGGGTCTTAAAGAACTGATGCCAGAGTATCAGCACTTTTTGCAACTGTTATCATGGGAGAACTGTCTCAATCTCTGCCATTATCCATGAAACTATGGCTGGATAACTTGCAAGTAAGATAAACACTCAGACCCTTCCTAGTTCTAGATACACTTCATACTGAAAATCGTGTAAACAGACATCATCCATAAAAGCTGGGCCAAGTTTCCTCTCAAGGGCTTTCCTAGATCTGAGGATCTTTTCCATTGGATTTAAATTTGATTATTAACAATAAACTTTCTAAGAGAAATTACTGAAAAGAATTATATTCCTGAGTAGTTTGCAATGCTCAAAATCAACTAATTTGTTCAGCTTTTTTAAAATGAGGAAGGGTTTCTATACACTAGCCATGCAAAATTGCTCGTGTTTCCTTTTTAGCAACAATTTTATCTCGAATTTGAAATCAGAGCTTGATCCTTACTATAGAAATCTGACTTGAAGATTTTTCATAACAATCCACTAAATTTACTTGGAGATAAAATAAACTTCAAGAATTGGTAAAAAAAAAAAAAAAAAAAAAAAAAAAAAAGAGTTTCCTTCCTTTATTTTAATGTGAGAATTACATGTTGCCTAAAAAGTCACTTTTGATTTTATAGCCCACTGTATAGGAGAAGGTTGTAAAGTGTGCGGGGGTATTTGGGGTGGTTATTTTGTAGGGGGAGCAACTTCTGCAGCCTTCATAGCTGTTTAACAATTCCTCCATTTACCTCTATTTGACTTCCTGTGTAGTCTTCAAAGCAAATGTTCTAAATATTTTTAACTCTCTCAAGTCTTCAATACACTTCCTTCTCATTCTGAGCAGGTGAGTCCTCTAACTACATCACTCTTTTACAGACAACATTGAGTCCTGTAGTCTTGCTTTTTATCCAAACATTTGTTCTGTGCCCTCTCACATAACTCCTTTGCCTCCCTATTTTCTCAGGGGAAGAAATATTCCTCCAATTTCCATGCCTGAACCTTTCTTGCCTTCCTCCTCCCCCCAGATCTCAATCCATAAAAGTTTTACAGGATATTGAAAAGTCACTCTTTATTTTCTCTCTTTTGCCACATTCTCACTGAGGTACTAAATCACTTCTGCCAAATAGTTTCAAAGTTATGAAGCTGCTTTTGCCATCATTAGCCCATTATTCGCTTCCAGGTTAGATAAGAGTACAATTTAGTATTAAGTTTTGCAAGACTAGGATGAAGATTTCTTTAAAGAGAGCAGTTAGCATATTAATATGGAGAAGTACAGAATGCTAGAGAGTAACATGGAGGGAGTAGGGGTGCTTCCCTTCAGTTCAATCCAAGTGTAACATTCAAGGTCCCACTAGGAAACCTGAAGTGCTAATTAATAACATTTTAATAAGGGGACAATTTAAAAAGTTGTGGAGAAAGTTGTGGGAAAGCAAAAATGGAACAGGGAACAATCTGGAGCAAGCGACAAAGGGGAATAATTCCCATCTCTAAGCCTAAAGGGTAAACAGAAACAGTGGTTCTGAGAACTCAGAAGAACTGGAGTTCCATAGCTGTAGGAGAGGGCCTCCAGGAGGAGGTGTGTCTTCAGGAAAGGAGCAGAGCCCCTGCCAACCTGCAGCCTGGCAAGGGTGGGGCAAGGAGAACAAGTCCCAGAGCTTCCATTCCTCCTCTGGATCTAACCTAACCAGAAGCCAGAGGAACAGAAGCTGGGGCCAACCATCCCAGGGTACACAGAGCAGGCTGGAGATGGGTGGAGAATAGACATGAAGGGGCAAAGGAAAACATAGAAAGTATCACCTAAAAGGCCCTTTTGGAAGAATACAGAGCAAGCTAATTATGTTTGCTAATTATCATTAGCAATTATCATTGCTAATGATATATATATATATTTGCTAATTATCATTATTACTATTACTATTAGTAGATGATAGGTAGGGATTTTTACCTAATTCTTGCATTAAAAAGTCTGAAGATTAGAGACTAGCTTGACCCGGAAATTGAGGAAAGATAACATTAGGAGTGAGATGCTTCAACTTCACCAAAAGTCAGGGCAAAAGCTTAGCATGTTTACTGTGTGCTAGATGTAGACCTCATAAAAGAAACCCAAGAGAATCTATCTTTAATAAAATAGATTTTACCCAAGAATATCATAGATGACCTTAACTGAGTGTTGGATCTCTGGAAGCTAAGACTTGAGACCAAAGTCATAAGCATCCTGCTCAATATGGAGGCTGGTGATGGGAGTGGAGTCTGGGAGTAGGGTGAAACCAGCAGTGAGTTTTCAAGGGATCAAAGTGGCCCATGGTAGAGTCAGCTTTTGACATTTTCTTCAACCAGCAGGTACCATTGTCTGATGTTAACATTTTGGTTATGCAAAACTTTATCTTTTCCCTTTCTTCCAATTTCATTCCCTGGACCTATGCAGCAGCTAGTGAGTGAGGTATAAGAAGAGGCAGGAGAAAGAGAAGTTGACTCCACCCCACTTTCCCCCTAAATGATTCCTAGCTCATGTAGGAATGAGTGGTGGAATAAGAATTTTATATTAGCTGGGTTTGGATTTAACATTGGATTGGAATATTTAATCCTTCAGAAATAAGAATGTAATTTAAAGCCTGAGTGTGAAAAGGGAAGCTATACTATCTTTGTGAGATTTCATCCAGGGATGACGTGGAATAAATCCACAGAGTTTGTTCAAAGACAGTGGTATGGGAAGAGAAAGCCATTTTGTAATGTCCTCCATTAGAAGTCCAAACCTTCAGTAAATTATAACATTTACAACTATTGTAAATTTACATTCCTATTCCCCTGGGTTCCCACATTCTGCCTGCTAACACGCTTCAGTCTCCCACATTCTAAAAGTCTTCTCAACTCTTGATATGGCTAATCCCTCTAGCCATGTTTCAGCTCCTTCTCTTCTTTGCCAAATACTTGAAGTGGTAGCTTTTGGTGCTATTCACTCTCCTGACTTTATCTTTTTAATTATTTTGATTTACTTCTATTAGTATTTTAAGCTCTAATTAACTTTTGGAATTACTTCTATATGAATATTATCAGTGATCTGACATTTAAAAAAATGCATTTAGTAGATCACCCAAAGATCTCCTTTCTGGAGGACCCTGAACTGCATTGCTCAAGACTGTGATTCTAAGGCTGCTGTACTACATTTTGATAATTGCAGAAGTCCCCTTCATCAAATGATAGGCCTTCTGGAATGATTCATCAAGTCTCTTCTCTTTTGTCTCAATTTTTAAAAATTGCTTATATGTGGAATCTAAAAAAATGGTACAAATGAATTTATTTACAAAACAGAAATAGAGTCACAGACGTAGAAAACAAACTTATGGTTACCAGGGGGAAAAAGGGGTGGGGAAGGATAAATTGGGAGATTGGGACTGACATATACACACTACTATATATAAAAGAGATAACTAATAAGGACCTACTGTTTAGCACAAGGAACTCTTCTCAATACTCTGTAATGACATGTATGGGAAAGCAATCTAAAAAAGAGTGGAGATATATATATATATATATATATATATGTATAACTGATTCACTTTACTGTACAGCAGAAATTAACACAACATTGTAAATCAACTATACTCTAATAAAAATTTAAAAAAATCTTTATCTTTTTATTACGTATTTTCCTGAGATTTATTTTTTCTTAAATTTTTGGTTTTCTAAGTCCTTTTCCTTCTTGTCCTTATTTCTTCAATTATTTTTCTTTATGTCATAACGTTTTAACAAAATTATACATGCATTTTAAAAATAAAGACCCAAGTAGTAATGAAAATTAAAAATAAAAAACAAATATTTTTCATCGTCTAATCCCGCTATGCTCTTCGAAGGTAATATTAATTCTCATCGCTATTTTTCTGGTATTTATTACCATCTGTCTAACTAAAATAAATTGTTGTGACAGTTTGATTTATTTATTTCAGAATTACATATTGTCTTCCTCCACTTGTAGATTAGTAATATAATTACTACTAATAAACAAATATTAAATAGTATCACAGTATTCAAGTAAATCAATAAATCAGTATTAACATAATTTGGACTAGCAAATATTACTTAATGTGAAGTCAATTAGCATATTATTTCCTTTATAATTCAGTACAACTTCTGATTTTTCTAGAGATAGAAATTTTATATTTTGCTTTGTCTTTCTTTTCATTTTTTAAAATATACTATTTTAATTACCAGCCAACCCTTGTCATACTTCAAATGATTGAGCAGTCATTTATCTATGATCTCTCTTACATTTGATGTCCCACAATCATTTTTACCTTTAATAGTAATTATTTTCTTTTATTTTAAAATTCTTTTTATCTTTCATTTTCAAATTTGTATATATGATTCATCTACATTATTAAATTGAAGTTATTTAAGAGAACAATCTTATCTTGCTCATCTTTGTACTCTTCACGATGTTATAAGATGCATGTTATTTTAATTTAAATAAGTTAGTTGATTTAAAAAAGTACATGCTATCCATGCAAAGAATGTGTAACCTAAAAATAATTGGTGATTTATTTCATCAAGTTGCTTACACAATAAATACTAATATTTTAAAGTTTCTATTGCAAAAGTAAATGCTCTTTAGTGCCTACAAATATAAAGGCATCCATAATAAAAATGCAGTTATCAGGGCTATAAGGAAATTCAATATGAAATAAAAATGAAATATGCCACTTTAAGAATAAATAAAAGAACACATGGGTAGTTATTAATAATTTGTTAGAAGTAATCTTGGCTACCAATTCTCAGCATATTATCTCTGTGCATAAGTGATAATGTGTTTATTGATACAGTAAAGCATTTTTCACAATTGCTTTACAAGAAGCCCCTTAAGTACTTTCTTGATTTTTTAAAAGACAAAGTGAGTGATTTAGTTTTGAGAAAATTAATGATCATTATTCTGCAATTATTTTTTGAATTTCCTATTATAAAGGGACAGTTGTGATTTAACAAGATATTTTTAACGTTACTGAATTTATTCTTAGATACTGACTATGTGAGCCAATATGGACAGAAAGTTAAATTTAATAAATTCTTAATTTGTTTTACTTCAGTATTTTAGTACTATTAATAACATAAATGATGACACTGAGATAAAAATTAAGTTAATATTTTAATGACGGCACACACATTACCTAACAACATTCATCTTTATTTTATCTGTCTCTAGTTGTGATATGCATGTGGTCAATATTATCGAGGACGTGAATATTAAGCTACACTTAGTCATATTGCTTTCCCTTTTATACTATTTTTTAACATTTTCTGACAATTTAAAGTTATTCAGTTTGTCAACAGCATCTCTATTACTACATAAGTTGAAACCCAGAAACACTTCTTATGACAATCTTTAGAAAAAAATGAGTAAAGGAGAATTAAAATGATCCAGTTTTAATCACTGGTATATCTAATTCCCCATGCTATCCTTGTTCCCCATTATTAGTATTAGAAAGAGTTAGCTGTTAACTCGTAAATCTTCTATGGTTTATCAGATCACAAGGAGTGACTAATGTTAAGCATTGGTGGCAGGGGTGGAGGTCAAAATAACCCAGAAATTTACCATCTTTTTTTCTATTTTTCCTTGCAACAATCTATCTTTAGTTTGTCAGTGATCAGATTATCCATGATGACCTCTTGTGAGGAAAACAATACTACTTTAGTTTGGCCTGAAGGGAACACGTTAATAAAAACTTAGACATGGTCATTTGTGCAAAAAAACTGTATAATTAAGATATCCATGGAAATTTGCCTTAATTTTTAGAGGTTATTTAGTAAGAATCAGACAGAACCAAAAAAAAAAAAGTGCAGAGAGCCTAGCTTTTGTTCTTAATTTCATTAGTGAACCATTTGCTTGACCAGTTTTCACCATGGCAATCACCATGGGAAGAGTACTGAAGGGCTGCACATAGCTGAGGCATTAGATGTTATTTGCTTTTAAGCTGCTGCCAAAAAAAGTGAGGGGATGCCATTTTAATTTAAATGCCTGTAAAGTAGGTAATTCCTATAGTTTGAGCCTAAATTTTGTAAATCCTAGAAAAGGGTAATAATTATAATCCTTGTTATGTTATTGCCAGTCATTGCAATTTATACAAGTTCCCTGAAAGAATATATAGTACAATTTTTGGATGATCGCAGTTATCTGTTCAATAATGAAGATGTATGGCTAAGGCCTGGAAAGGTAGAAAAAAATCAGGAACATTTATCAAATGAATCTTTTGTGAGAATCTCACATGGTGGGAAATAGGGATAGAAAGTAAGAGACCTGAGTAGGATATTTAGTAACAAGTGAAGCCTGGTAGACCAGAAATCTAAGGTAAGGCTTGAGTTATGATGAATAAAAGAAGGTTTAGAATGTGAAGAAGAGCTAAAGGAATTGAAAGCTGGATTGTCAATTGCTACTTAAAATGATGCCACTGGCTTCTATGCGGAGAATGGAGTCCCAGAGGCAATACTTGATGTGGGGAGATAAAGTGGAAGAAATTGCAGCTGACCAGCTGTGAGATGATAGCCTTTGAGGAGAGAGATAAGAGGGGCAATAAGGAGAAATAAATGTGTTTGTGATGTGCCTTGAAGGTAAAGTCGATTTGATTCAGTGTTCTCAGAGATGGGATATACAGGGAAGAGTAGAATCAATGATTACTCTTGCTACTGGGTTGAACAACCAGAAGAATAATGGTGCCAGAGTGGATTATCATTGGGTGGGGAAGCCTGAGACTAAAACAGATTTTGGTGGAGGTGGAATCAATAGTTATGGTGTGATTATCTTAAGTTGGATAAGGGGAGAGGTCACGTCTGTATTTCAATTTATTTTCTAATTTCTTTTTATTTTCCTCTTGTGATTACATATGTGCCTTCTTCCTTCTCTGCTCCCCAACTCCCACTCCCTTCCCCACTGTTAGGTTACGGTCCAGCTTAACTATCGTAAATTTGCTGCTGATTTTAAAAATTAGCTCCTGGATTTATTCACCGGCACTTTCTCTCTTTTTCTAATTTACTAATCTATACATCTTCTCACTAGTTGATTTTGCCGTTTCAACATTTTTGAAACTAAATGTTTAATTCATTTTTTATTTTACTTTCCTTTTGAAGCAATAGAAACACTTAAAGCTATTTTGTATATGTTCGCAGAGCACAGTTCTTCTGTAATCCATAAATCTTAATATGAAATATTTTTACTACCATAGTTTAAAATATCTGAAAATTCAGTTGTTTTTTTTTTTTAACTTGGCTTAGAGGTGTTTAATAGAGGATTTTAAAATTAACCAATTGTAAGAGTTTTATCAGTGCTTTATAATTTCATATTCAAGTCTTACAGCATCATGTGTGTTTTTTCCAGTTTTGAACTTACTGTCTGATTTATTTCAATATTACATAATACTTGAAATAAGGGTATTCTGCTTTTTACATAATTAAATATATAAACACATATGTTTATATATTATATTCATTATTTTATTTATATTTTCCTGATCTTTATTAATATTTGGCCTATGTTTTTTCCATGGTCTTAGAAAGGGAAATTAAAGTATTTTAACATAGTTTCCTATCTTTTTCTCTCTGTAGTTCCAACAGTTAATACAGTTAATGCTTTAAGTATTTTGAAGCTATGCTATTTGGTACATAAACATTCATAAGAGATAGGCTTATATAATATTTTTATGTCATGTTCTTATTACAATGTCCATCTTTATAGTTGAAAATTTGAGTAATAAAATAGTATAAGTCTTTGCATAAATATATTCAATATTATCAACAGTATGACAGATCTAAATGTGGTAGTTTAAAAATGCACTTACTAAGATATATTATAATAGAGTCAAATTTATATAATAAATTCCTTGCTAATTTTACTCAATATTTAAATATTGAAGGTATAAGGTGTTCATAAATCACTGCACACAGTCTATTTTTTGTTTACCAGTGATGTCCCACAGAGTATACGTAGACTTTTCCTTGTATAATTTCCTGCATCCAGAGTATGAGATAGTCTTGTTATGTAAGCATATTTGATTTAAAGATGTAAATTCTGATTGATGTACATTATCAGAAGACTAAAAACATTGAAAACTCACTTTCTCTATTTTCCTGTATTGAGAATTTACTGAAGAGAGCACACACATTAATTTTTACATTAAACTACCCTGTAGGTATCAACATATTTTTCTTCAGAAAACTTAATTTTTTCCCATTATTCCTTTAGGTTCTCCCGGGAAAAAAGTGAATCTTTATTTATATCAGCTTTTCCATTTGCCTTACATGATTTTCAGGTGTATATGTGGTTGGTGGGGGAGGTTTTCTTGGTCAAAAGAGTTCGGGAAACATTGTGGCCCTCCCACCCTTTATAAACCTTCTCAGAGAAGTAAAATGAACATTAGCTGGCATACTTGAGACTCTAAAAAGTCTATTTTACTGTCTTTGTAAAATTTAACACAAATTATTTTTTAAAAATATTTTTTAGCATCCCAGAGAACATACATTGGTAAGGCTACTCTGGACATATTTTTTTTAAAGTGTGTTCAGTATGGGTATATAGCTTTTTAAAGCCTATAAAAGATCAATCTTGAATGTAAAGTCAAATAAATAGCCTGAGGTCAGGCTCCTTCTGTAATCGCTGTTGTGGGTTCCCCCCGAGTTCTTCTGCTACATCGCACGTTCTGTAGAAATGTGGGCACACTGATGGTTCTACATTTCCTACTTTATACTTTATACACAGCTCTAAATGCAAGCGTCTCTTTTTGTGGCTTAAGTGATCGATACATTTGATTTTATGCCTATTATCTTTTTTATCACCGTTTGACTTAGAGTATTCCCATCATTTATGAAATTGTCTATATCACTAGGTCTTAATTGTCAGCATAAAACAACTCTTGCAGGAATATGAGCAGTGAACTTGAAATTAGAAGACAGAAATTGAGCCTCCAGCTCTGCCACTGCTTAGCCAGGTGATGCTTGGAAAGTCACAAATTACCTGACACTGCTTCCTTAAATATAAAATGGAGATAATCTTATGTATAAAATGATTTTTACAGATTTCATTATATGACCCTTTTAACGAGGAAAGCATTATCACTATGTCATTTTAGTTTCATATTAAATGAATGACTTGAATGACTCCTGTTAGTTGTGTATATGAATACAAAAAATCAGTTGCTCACATTAACATTTTACCTTTCCATAGAGTTAAATCTATTTTGCAAAAGATACTTCTAAAAGAAATCTAGATCTGGAATCAGAACTTGCCTTTTGTGTAGGGTAAGATTAGTATCATAGACTAAAGATATAAGAACTTGAAAAGGCATAGGAAATGAGCTTGTCTCCCAGCATCCCTCCCTCACTTCTTTTGTTATTGAGGAAATGGAAGGCTGGAGAGGCTAAATGACTTGCCTGAGGTCACAAAACGAGTGAAAGACCAGGGAATTGAGTCTAGTACCTGCAACTTGCAACTCTATCATGCTTTGCTGTAACCAACCATCTTAACTATTCACAGGCGTAAGAGGACGGTTGCTCTGCCCCAAATCATCTCATCATTCTGCTTAGTGGCCTGAAATTCCAGTATTAGAAAACATGAAGACTTTGTAAGTCTTCAAATATTCCTTAAAAAAATTCAAATATCTTTGGAGAATAATTTAGTGACTACTCATTTATATCGAATTTTTTTTTTATCGGTATCAGCCAAGGAAGCCAAGACAGCAAGAAAATGGGACAATACATTACATTTCCTGAGTGAGAGCTAGTAAGATTAAAAGAGTTATTCTTGTGCTGAAAATCTGTGGGTGGAATGAGCCTCCTTAGAACCGGAGCGGGGGAGGGGGCGGGAGTTAGGCTCCGCTGGGTGCAGCCCTTTTTTTTTTTTTTTTCTTTCCATTTCTTATAGGCAAGACTCCAGCCTCCATGACCTTCCCTGAGTTCCAAAGGGCTGATTCAAACAGTTGCTAATCAAGGGAGAAGCAGCCAAGAAACTACCTGAGGCAAGATTAAAGGGACCAGAGAAGCTCATGGAGATTAGGAGACCACCTGAGACCCTGCACACACTTTAATCTTGTCAGCAACCCCACCCTTAAAGTATGGTCATAAAACTCCTCATCAAGTCCTCCTGAGTTGGGGCACATTGTTTTTTGAGGCAGGAGCCTGTTGGGTCCCCCGTTGCCTGGCAAAACAATAAAGCTATCCTTTTCTACTCCACCCAAAACTCTGTCTCTGAGATTCGATCCAGCATACGTGCAGAGAAGCCGCGCTTTAGGCATCAGAACTCGTCATAAACTATGCCTTCTTTGGCTTCATTTCTTTGCATGTTCCCCTTCTATCATATGTGCTAGGTATACTGAATACTCATTTGGAGATTCCCAAACACCGTATATCTGTTTACATCTCTGTGACTCTTTCACATTCTGTGAAACAATTCTTATCTGATTAATTTTCCTCATCATGCCAATCCCTCATACTTTAAGAACTCTAATTCAGGTTCCTTCCCTCTATAAAGCCATTAAAAAATATATATATTTATTTATTATTTATTTATTTTGGCTGTGCTCGGTCTTAGTTGCAGCATGCACTCTTAGTTGTGGCATGCGGACTTCTTAGTTGCATCATGCATGTGGGATCTAGTTTCCTGACCAGGGATTGAACCCCAGCCCTCTGCATTGGGAGCGTGAGGTCTTACCCACTGGACCACCAGGGAAGTCCCTATAAAACTATTCTTTATCAGACTTTGAACCACTAGACAAAATTAGGTTTCCTTTCCTTGGCAATACCCTTTGGTACTTAACTGCACTGCATCTCAGTTTCCTCATTTGTAAAATGAGGATACTGATAGCATCTACTGGGTTATAAAGATTAATACATGTAAAGTGTTTAGAGGAGTTCCTGACAACTAAACATTATTTGTTATTTTTATTATTTTTATTATAGCACACACTAATATGTGTCCATTTTTCCAACTGGATCATGAATTACTTTAGGGCAAAGAATGTTAAAAACAGTGTATCCCAGTAATTTTTAATATGTACATCTTGTGCCTGACCTAGAGCATTCAAGAATCCTATTCTTTCACTGATTAGATGGGTAAATTTTGTTGGGAGAATGAATATACTTTCTACCTAAGAGGTCTCTATAGTGCAATGCTGGGTACCAGAGACCAATATGAGGGTCCTGAAACTCCATAAGAGGAGGTATATATTTGTCTTTGATGCAAGAGTTGCCATGAATTAACAGTACATGCACAGGGAAACGTGATGGTATCAGGTACAAGTTGACACAACTTTTTAATTTTTCTCAGAAACAACCCTCTCTGTCAAATATGTTTTATTGGCCTCATTAAATAACTTATCCTCTTATTTGGATCAACCTTATGAAGAATATAATAGAAAAATTTTATGATGTAAGATCTGTATCATTTTTGGACACCAAGGGGGGAAAGTGGTGGGGGGCTGGTGGTGGTGTGATGAATTGGGAGATTGGGATTGACATATATACACTAATATGTATAAAATAGATAACTAATAAGAACCTTCTGTATAAAAAATAAATAAATTTCAAAAATTAAAAAAAAAAAATTTGTATCATTCTCCATATGTATTCAAGTCTCCAGAAGGTTAATACTAAATTATTCTAATGATAATGACTGAAACTCAATATTTATGGAAAATTTACACAAATGTAGACAATAGCACAATTCTTGATGTGCTTTGTTCTGAAATGGCAGTTTTCAATAAATATTGAAATTAGGTGATAATAGCTCACATTATGTATTATTTATCAGCATTCAGATTGCCATGAATAGGGATGCCCTTTTACACATTAACCTCCCTTCAAAGAGCTTAGAGAAAAGAGCTAATTTGAAATGCAGTATTATCTTCATACCTTTTTCATTCTTCATTATTTATTGTAGAAATGTATGTGTGCTCTTGGGGTAGTAAGGGAGTTTCACTTTTTCCCAGTCATGTCTAAAATAGCTCTGAGTTAAATTATTCTCCCTGGTACCCAATGCAAATAAGCTGACCGTGCAATTTTCATGGCTGATTCTTTGAAATTTTTGAAAACTTAAGCTCTAAAGTGTTTGGGATCTCAGAGAAGTAGAAATAGTAGGAACATCGTGTTTTATATACTGGCATAAAATAGACACCAAAAAACACAAATTCCCTGCCTCTGGAATTCGTTGCTTGGTTATACTGCCTGAGAGAAAGATGCATGTTTCTCTCAGGCAGTATAGACGTATAATAGAGAGGACACTGAATGCCTTCAGTATTTTAATAATAATTAGAATTTTTCCTTCAAATTTATTAGAGAAGTTTTTTGGAATAACTCCTATAACTAGAATTTTTGAACGTCCTAAAAATTTTTTTAATTTTTTTTAAGTTATTTAACAATAACAGGGTTATAAAAAGTTATTTGCAAAGGGCAAGAACATTGGCCTGGTAAGTATAACAGTAAGAATCTTGAACACAAATGACCAATTCCATGTAATAAACACTTAAGATACTATAGAATTTTGAAGGTGGATTTTTGTCAAAGGAAAATATTTTGAATGGATTACTTTAATGGAATTTAAGTATGAAGTGCCCTTGTTCTGGACATCTGTTTCCTGAAATGTTGGTGGTAAAGATGTTGGTTGTAAACTCTAGTCTCAACAACCGTTTCTAGACAAAGTGAAAAGAGAACAAGGATGGAAGACATCTGATGGTCACTGTTTTTAACTGTATTTTTAATGCACTTGTTTTATCGGACTTTAATCCTGTCTGCCATTTACGCTAGTTCTTTCTTCAGAAGCAAAACCTGATTTTATTATGGCCATGAAATTATCTTAGACTTTCAGATATCCCTTAGAAAGGTTTGGACTGCCCAGGGACTTCTGTGATTTTGGTGTAGTCTGTAGGACCCACTGAATGATTTCTCAGAGAAGAGAAATCTACTCAGATTAAGAGGAAATGTATTGTTGTGAAATCCTTTTTTCTCTTCAGAGGGTCAGAATGTTGTTTGTAGATTTGCAAGAGCAATACATGTCTAAGCTACCTCAGTGCGCCTCAGTGAAAGTGACACTTTTCTTTTGTGAGACAAATAATCGAGGTATTGTTTTATTACCTCGGAATTGTCATCGAGACAGTTTTAAAGCAAGAGAGAAGTACATTTTTTGACGCTCTCCCTAACTGAAAATGGAAAACATTTATAGACTATAATCAAGATTTCAATGCACAAACTATGAATTATATGATAAACTGCCTTGTGAATTATTCAGAAACAATTAATGAGCTGTCTGGATTAACTGTACTAGGGTGAAATCAAATGCTCCTATTTATTTTCTTTCACAAAGTAGTTGTTCTTTAAATAATCAAATATCTATATCAGTGATGAAACCGGAGTGTGTTTATTTTACCTGGCATCAATTCTAGTTCAGTTCAAAGTTCAATAGACACTTTGCTTTTTTTTTTTTTTTTTCCTTTAAATAGAAAATTCAACTTTGTCCAAGGAAATGTTAAGGTTGTTTTTACATTGAACTTCAATTTTAATACCACTCAAGTCTTGATTTAGTTTAACTAGTGTGAATCTTATGTTTTCTTTACTTAAAGGCATTAATAAAATCCATTTTAGGATTAGGTGCTTGTGCCTCATAAGGTTCTTATGCATGAAGGCTGGTCAACACAGCGAGAGCATAAATCTCATTAGTGGGAGTGGTTCAGGTCCATTACATTAACTGGTCTCATCACAAAGCACTCTGATTTTGCTTATACACTGAATAGTAAGTGGAGGTTAGATAAAGTTGTATCTAGTGAAGCAAAAGATCTGACCATTTCTAGTGTTTTTCTTTTACCTTTCTTTTGAGTCTTAGGACAAACCTGTTAGATACCTATCATTTTCCCCTTCAGAAAGCTGAAAGAAAAGAGGTAATGATTTGTCCAAGGTAGTCAATGTCAGAATCTATATCTGCTTTAACCACCCCTCTCATTCCCCCTTCATCTTTCCTCGCATTCTTCCCTCTTCTTTTCTGTCTCTTACCATTAAATATGGAAGTGTGTTTTCATAGGGAAAAAAGACATTCACTTAAATAACAACAGTGAGATTATGAAAATCTGGAAATTTAACATTGCTACAATACTTTTACTTACAGACTTCATTAAAATTTCACCAATCATCCTAATAATGCCCTTTGTAACACTTAAAAAAATGGCCAGAGTCAAGCACTGCATTCAGTTTCCAAGTTTTTATGTCTCCTTACTATTGAACAGTTCCTCAGACTTTCATTGTCTTCTGTGACATTGACATTTTTGAAAACAACAGGCCAGTTATTTTCTAGAATGTCCCTCAGTTTGGGGTGGTCTGATGTTTACTCACACTTAGATTCAGGTTATTTATTTTTGGCAGGAATACTATACAAGTGTTGATGTGTTCTTTTCAACACATCCCTTCAGGAGGCACATGATGTCAATTTGCCCTATTATTTGTGATATTAACTTTGATCACTTGGTTAAAATGGTATCTTCCAAATTTCTCTACTATAAGTTACTATTTTTCCTTTTATAATTGTCTGTCTTATTGATACATTTATTAAGTACCAAGTATGTGCTAAGCCTTTTGCTTATTTCCAGGGTTTTGAAGATGTGGCACTATCTTTTGCACTCAAGTTGCTCAAAGAGTATTGGAAAATCAATATTCAAATACAAATAATAAACTAGCATGTCATATGATAATCAACAAAGAATAATGCACAGAATCTCCTGCAAAGAGAAGGGAATAGTTAACACTTTGGTGGGGAGGGAAGTCAGGGAAAACAATATAGAAGCCACTTGGACACATCAAAAAAGCAGTAATAGATTTTCAAGGTGGAAAGGGAGAATTCAGGACAAAGGGATTGCAGATGCAAAGTCACAGTGGCATGAGATAGGTTTTATATAAAGACTAGAATGATTGATGCCTATGCAGTATGGTTAGAACATAGAAAAAACTGGAAAGAAATAGCCTAGACAGTGTGAACGTAGCTAAGTCATGAAGATAACGATGATCATGTGTAACAAATGAGCGTTAAGATCGCAACTCTGTACAATAACATCTCACAGACAGGGTCACACAATAGAATTCGGGGCTGCAATTCATCATACACACAGGCACACACACATATACATAAGTTTGGGTGAGAGTTTTTCTACTTTAAGTTGAATTAGAATGTCATTAGTTGGAGCATCCATTCCTCATGTTTGACAAATCCTCCCACTCCCTATTATATTACATTTAGGTTCAATAACACACTTATTAGAAGAAGGGGAACCATTTAAGATTTAAGATTTTACTTAAGATTTCTAGGCAAAACCAATGGAGTAAAGGAAGAAGCAGCAAATTCCAATCTCAGCTGAGCAAGTACTTCTAGAGAACTAATTTGCATGGGTTCTAAGCTTTCAATTTGTACAATGAGGAAGTAAGACAACATGATCCAGGTTTCTTTAAAATTCTATAAAGCAGGAGGAACTCTACTAATTTAACTATATAAAAGTAAAACTAATATAGAGCATAATTATGTTATTTAATTATTTGTTTAGTTAGTTTATCTCTGTGCAACAGTGTTGAAGTTTATATTTTCCTGTTGTGCAGGATAACATTCAAAACCTTATTAATGCAAGGATTTTTCAATATCTGCAAATCAATCAATGTGATACACCACATTAACAAATTGAAAAATAAAAAAGATGTATGATCATTTCAATTGATGCAGAAAAAGCTTCTGATAAAATTCAATATCCATTTATGATAAAAATTTTCCAGAAAGTGGACATAGAGGTAACATACTTCAACATAATAAAGGCCATATATGACAAACCTACAGCTAACATACTCAGTAGCAAAAAGCTGAAAGCATTTCCTCAAAGACCAAGAATAAGACAAGGATGTTCACTATCGCCACTTTTATTCAACATAGTTTTGGAAGTCCTAGCCATAGCAATCAGAGAAGAAAAAGAAATAAAAGGAATCCAAATTGGAAAGGAAGAAGTAAAACTGTCACTGTTTGCAGATAACATGATACTATACATAGAAAATCCTAAAGGCTCTATTAGAAAACTACTAGAATTCATCAGTGAATTTGGTAAAGTTGGAGGATACAAAATTATTATACTAAAATCTATTGCATTTCTATACACTAACAACAAACTATAAGAAAGAGAAATTAAGGAAACAGTGCCATTTACCATAGCAAAAAAAAAGAATAAAATACCTGGGAATAAACCTACCTAAGGAGGCAAAAGACCTATACTCAGAAAACTACAAGACACTGATGAAAGAAACTGAATAGGACACAAATAGATGGAACAATATACCATTTTATTGGATTGGAAGAATTATTATTGTTAAAATGATCATACTATCCAAGGCAATCTACAGATTCAATGCAATCCCTATCAAAATATCAATGACATTTCTCACAGAACTAGAAAAAATTTTTTTTAATTTGTATGGAATCACAAAAGACCCTGAATGGCCAAAGCAGTCTTGAGAAAGAACATAGGTGGAGGAATCATACTCCCTGATTTCAGGCTATATTACAAAGCTACAGTAACCAACACAGTATGGTACTGGCACAAAAACAGACACATAGATCAATGGAACAGAATAGAGAGGCCAGAAGTAAACCCACACACTTATGGCCAATTAATCTATGACAAAGGAGGCACGACTATACAATGGAGAAAAGACAGCCTCTTCAATAAGTGGTTATGGGAAAACTGGACAGCTACTTGTAAAAGAATGAAATTAGAACATTCTATAACACCACATACAAAAATAAACTCAAAATGGATTAAAGACCTAAATGTAAGACCAGATACCATAAAACACCTAGAGGAAAACATAGGCAGAACACTCTTTGACATAAGTCACAGCAATATATTTTTTGATCCATCTCCTAAAGCAAAGGGAACAAAAGCAAAAATAAAGAAATAGGACCTAATTAAACATAAAAGCTTTTGCACAGCAAAGGACACCATTGACAAAACAGACAACCTACTTAATGGGAGACAATATTTGCAAATGATTTGACTGATAAGGGGTCCGTATCAAATATATATAAACAGCTCATAAACTCAACACCAAAAAAACAAAAAAAACTGATTAAAAAATGGGCAGAAGAACTGAATAGACATTTTCCCAAAGAGGAAATACAGATGATTAACAGGCACATGAAAAGATGCTCAACATCACTAATCATCAGGGAAATGTAAATCAAAACCATAATAAGATATCACCTCACACCTGTCAGAATGGCTATCATCCAAAAGAACACAAATAACAAATGTTGGCGACGACATGGAGAAAAGGGAACCCCTGTACAGCATTGGTGGGAATGTAAATTAATGCAGCCACTGTGGAAAACATTATGGAGGTTTCTCAAAAAACTAAAAATAGAACTACCATATGACCCAGGAATTCCACTCCTGGTTATACATTCAGAAAAAAACAAAAAACACTAATTCGAAAAGGTACATGCACCCTGATGTTCATAGCAGCATTATTTACAATTGCCAAGGTATGGAAGCAAACTAAGTGACCATTGCCAGATGAATGGATAACGAAGATATATACATACACATATATATATATATATATATATATATATATATATATATACACACACACATACACACACACACACACACACACACACACACACAATGGAATACTATTGAGCCATAAAAAAGAATGAAATTTGCTATTTGCAGCAACATGGATGGACTTGGAGGGCATTATGCTAAGTGAAATAAGCCAGACAGCAAAAGACAAATACTGTATAATATTGCTTATACTCTGAATCTAAAAAATACAATGAAGTAGTGAATAAAACAAACAAGAAGCAGACTCACAGATATAGAGAACAAACTAGTAGTTACCAGTGGGGAGAAAGAAGGTGGGGGCAATATAGGGGCAGGGGGAAAAAAAGGGGTTATTATGGGATTATATGAAATCATGTGTTGAAACTTCTGAAAATTGTAAAGTACTACGGAAGTTAAAGAATCTTTCATCCAATAAAAATAGCACAAAAAAACCCTTATAAATATTTTTTAAACTTTCAGAAATAGACCATCCATAAATAATGCAGAAGGGATAGTTTTCAATTACTTTTTAACCAAATATAAATAAGATTTGTTTACACTCTAGAGTGAGGCTTACCATGACACCTCATCATGTTATACAGGTCTCCCTTGCTTTTCGAAAGTTCACTTTATACCACTTATGGCATAAGTGCATATGAAAGACCTACATTAGTACCTGTTTTCGCTGAGAGAAATCTGTAGAGGATTTCTGCTTTTATGAATAAAGGCCTGAAGTGAAAATAGCATTCAGCATTTGTTTTGCAGTGAGCCCTTAGAGAAGTGGCCTGCGTTTGAGCAGGGAGGGTATCACCACCAAGCTCCTTCCCTGGGAACTACACTTAGCCTCCCAGCATCCAGCTGCCACAGCTCTGTACAGTGTCTGTGAGCATCTGTGCTTTGTCTCAATTTATTTTGTGCATCTGTTAGCAAGATGTGTCCCAAGGTAGCTGCTTCTTTGCTTTACACCATTTGAGCTACAAAGGGTTTCACAGGAACAATCTACTTCCCAAGAGTGGGTGAAACCTGTATTGTGATTATTACATCTATCAATATACACCTATATATCTATATCAATTTTCAGAATTCTTTGTTCTGTGGCCATAGATATAGTCATAACTACAACTTGGTAGCAGGAGAAAAAAAATCCAACAATATCCAATCAATCTATTCACTTACTACTGGCACCTGTTGTGAGACGACCTTCCCCAATCCACACTGCCAGCCTATGTGAAGTTATGATGCAGGAGATGCTAATGTGACAAGCTCCCTCTTAAAAATTAATTATTAAGGAAAATATTCCGAAGTAAAAATAATGCAGAAGATACTAGATTAAAGCACATCTTTTCAACATCATACAGGAGTACTGCCTAACAACCCACCCAAGTATTATTTAATTCTCTAAGAGAATATACCTGTGTTTGACTTTGCTATTTACTATTTGTTTAGAGGCCAGACACTGTGAAATTACACATTAACCTGTAGGTTTCTGTCTAGTAGAAAAATAAGTCTGTAAGATATTGGCCAGTTGCATATCAACCTTTTTAATAGTCTCTATTTTTAATATGTCAATAAATACCCAGTTCTTCAAAAGACCTTATAACCAGCTTTGGTATCTTACTGGTTTCCCATTAACGAGTTAAATAATTTTTTTTTATTAATTAATTTATTTATTTATGGCTGTGTTGGGTCTTTGTTTCTGTGCGAGGGCTTTCTCTAGTTGCGACAAGTGGGGGCCACTCTTCATCGTGGTGCGCGGGCCTCTCACTATCGCGGCCTCTCTTGTTGCGGAGCACAGGCTCCAGACATGCAGACTCAGTAATTGTGGCTCACGGGCCTAGTTGCTCCGCGGCATGTGGGATCCTCCCAGACCAGGGCTTGAACCCGTGTGCCCTGCACTGGCAGGCAGATTCTCAACCACTGCGCCACGAGGGAAGCCCTAAATAAATTTTTGATAGACATTTATTTTATATTTGCATGACAGTCATGCATTTAACTTTTGACACTTTTAACACTGACACTAAAATTCACTGGGCACTTACTATGTGCACTGTTCTAAGAATTTTAGAAATACTATCTACTTTAAAATTCACAAGTCCATAAGGAAAGTATTATTAGCACCACTTTCTCAGATAAGGAGCCTGAGTATGTGAAAGGAAAGTTAAGTATTCCAATATCAATAACAATACATTTATTTCACTATTTATGCATATATATTGAGCACTTATTATGTGCCAGTTACTCCTCTAGGCACTTGGAACAAAACTGGCCAAAACAGGTATTATTTCTTATGCTCATAGAGCTTACTTTCTAGTCCATATAGGAGAGAATGGGGGAAAGACAGACAATAAATAACATAGAAAATAAACAAATCTAATACTTTATGGAACTTGGATTAGAATTTAGTTGTCTGCTTTCACACACCATAATCTTAATTACTTCACCTTAAAATCAAGTGTTATAAATGAAAGGAAATTCAAGTGGAAAATCTAGGTGACTATAGTTATTGATTCTCTCATGTCCATGAGACAGCTCACCTTGAACTACAAAAATGAGACTTTATGAGGGAAAGTTACCTGATTACTTGTTCCTCAAATCTGAAAATGCCTCTAATGTTCTCAAATCAGGTTAAATATACACATGCAATCTTGAAAAGGACTGTAAACAACTGCAGAGACAGTATGAGCCTCTATCTAGTAGATCAGGATTAAGGATCTTCTTTTGCCTTCATATCAATGTCTTCTATTGGAAGGGGAAGAATAAAAAATGTCTGCTCTTACTTTTATATCTGATATACCTAATTTTTTTTTCTGTCCCCTTCCATTCCCTTAGAGAGACCAGAATATAGGCAGCATCTTAAAAATCTTCTTAAATGACAATTATTATGTCTCTAGTATGAGCTACTATATTTGGTCCACTATGAACAGAATTGTAGGTACCACTAGTAGATAAGGAATGTGACTACGTTGCTCTACACAATCACTAAAAGTAATTGTATTGGTCTTCAGGAAGAGTAAGGTAAGATGAGACAGAGAGTTTTATATTTCTTTTCATAGGATATCATTTTCAAAAGACAAAAAATAAATATCTCTGAATTATTTTGTTTTTCTGATTTTATTATTTTATGGTCCCACTCAAACTATTATCATCCAGATAATTTTCCACATAACCAGGTAAATTCATTAAAACCTTTGGAAGTTTCAGAACATCCAGTTCACCTATAAAATGTAAATACTGTCAACCACTAAAATTATTAAAAAGATAATTTTCCTTAAGATTTGCTGGAAATTCCAAAGAAAGTATAGCAATTTTTTTAAGGGAAGTCAGTTTCACATGAACTGAAGTCATTACTTTGAGGCGACATATGTGAGTTAATTGTTGATGAAATATTTATAAAATGACACATGCATTTTGCCATGCTATTGAACTTAAGATTTCTTCATAGCCAAGATGATAGTCATTCTATTCCAGAGGAAAGCAAAAACAAAATAAAACAAAATATAAAACAAAGGAAAAAAAAGCAAGAAACTCAAACACGAAGTCGTCTTCCTATTATAGCAACAAACAGCAAAAGTAGTGTTAAATATCCAGGATTTGCATTCCAGGTTCTCATAGTTAATACAAACTTTCTTCCTCTCTGAACACTATGGAAAGGAAATAGTAGACAAGAGCCATTTGCAGGAGAAAGCACCAAACTCAATATCAATCTATAAACAATCTACACATCTATAAAAGTGAAAGGAAGGAGTATGGTTTTATTCAAATTTGATCAAAATTAGACTAAATTGGGCTTCCCTGGTGGCGCAGTGTTTAAGAATCCGCCTGCCAATGCAGGGGACATGGGTTCGAGCCCTGGTCCGGGAAGATCCCACATGCCGCAGAGCAACGAAGCCCGGCACCACAACTACTGAGCCTGCTGCGCTCTAGAGCCCATGCTCAGCAACGAGAGAAGCCGCAGCAATGAGAAGCCTGCGCACCGCAAGGAAGAGTAGCCCACGCTCTCCGCAACTAGAGAAAAGCCTGCGCACAGCAACAAAGACCCAACGCAGACAAAAATAAAATAAATAATAAAATAAATAAAATTAAAAAAAAAAATTAGACTAAATTACCAAAAACTGAATTCCTTTTTAAAGTAACTTTGTAGAAAATACAATTTTAAAAATTTCAACATATTTGAATTAAAAATCTGTTTTCCCTCATTACCTTACATTTAGCCTAACATATAGCACTAATATCAGATAGCACTACCCAATTTTCTAGCTCTTTAATCAGTGATATAAAAGAACTAATGTTATATACCTTTTTTAAAAAAGTCTTCCCATGCTATCGTTAAAAAAAACCCAGGCAAACTTCCCCCCCACCCTCTGGTGTCCTAACAGTATATTTTCTAAAACTAGTGAATACGGCTGCTCATTTATTTTTCAGATCTGTCTGATGCAGAAATGTTTCAAAGGGATAAAGTACAGACAGAATTCTAATTTAACTATTTGCAAAATACTACTCTTTGCCAAAACTGATTGAACTTCAAAGCCTCCCTGAAACATCATACATAATTTATTTTAGGGAAGAAAACAATAAAATCCAGGACCAGAGCTAGAACAACAGTATTTTAAATAAGCCATAGTGACAAGCAAAGAATTTGCTTGGAGATGAACATACTTTTTATCAGCCAAACCATTTTAAAAAAAGTATAAATCTCGTAATACTGTAGGATTAATGATGATAAGAACACTTCTAGTAGAGCACAGGAAAGTTCAAAAAAGAGCAAATAATTCAGCATATTTGACTTCCTTTTTTTTATAAACTCTGAGTTTAATTTTTCTTAATCAAATATTCCAGTCACAAATTTTTAATTGGTTTTTGACCTACATACCATCATGGGTTGATTAACAATTCTCTAATCAAGTTTGCATAGAATTCATGTGTGTTCAATAATTCAGCCACCCGTCTGGGAAATGTAATGGGACCCAGGATTCTGGTGGGCATTCAGTGACTGCTGAAAGAGCCAGAACATTTTGTGCGGAAATTGCACTCAAATTCCTTAATGAAGAATCAGCAAGATTCCACAAATGCACTTACTGCTACATACTCTAGGTGAATGTTGATGAGAAAAACTAATCTTTATTAAGTCTATTCCATGCCAGGCAGTGCTGGGTTCCAGGAGAAACAACAGTGGGGTAAAGGTAGCCACTGTTCCTTTACTTGACAGAAGCCTTCCCTAAGTAATCCTATAAACACATTACATATCACAGCTGTGATCATCCTGGGTCCCGAATGGGTGTGAGTGATGGGGGTGGGAGGCTTGAGCTAAGATGGGAGGGTGAGGAAGGGTTAACTATGGGAAGGCTCCACATGGGCCTTTCTAAAGAGGTTCTGAGGGTTTTGGTTTGGTTTGATTTTGCCTTGTATTGGTTTCAAAGAAATTTACTAAACTTAGATTATACAATTAAGAAATGAAAAACCCCATAGAGAACATCTGAATTTTTTTTTTCTTTTTACAGCTGAGGTATCAAAAATAGAAGCCCATACATTTGTTCTCTACCTCTGTCTCTATTTCTGCCTTGCAGACTGGTTCATCTGTACCATTTTTCTAGATTCCACATATATGCGTTAATATATGATATTTGTTTTTCTCTTTCTGACTTACTTCACTCTGTATGACAGTCTCTAGATCCATCCACATCTCTACAAAATGACCTAATTTCATTCCTTTTTACGGCTGAGTAATATTCCATCGTATATATGTACCACATCTTCTTTACCCATTCATCTGTCGATGGACACCTAGGTTGTTTCCATGACCTGGCTGTGGTAAATAGTGTTGCAATGAACACTGGGGTGTATGACTTTGTGAATTATGTTTTTCTCAGGGTATATGCCCAGTAGTGGGATTTCTGGGTCATATGGTAACTCTATTTTTAGTTTTTTAAGGAACCTCCATACTGTTCTCCATAGTGGCTGTATCAATTGACATTTCCACCAGCAGTGCAAGAGGGTTCCCTTTTCTCCACACCCTCTCCAGCATTTGTTGTTTGTACATTCTAACCAGTGTGAGGTGATACCTCATTGTAGTTTTGATTTGAATTTCTCTAATAATTAGTGATGTTGAGCAGCTTTTCATGTGCCTCGTGACCATCTGTATGTCTTCTTTGGAGATATGTCTATTTAGGTCTTCTGCCCATTTTTGGATTGGGTTGTTTATTTTTTTAATATTGAGCCACATGAGCTGTTTATATATTTTGGAGATTAATCCTTTGTTGATTCATTTGCAAATATTTTCTTCCATTCTGAAGGTTGTTTTTTTGTGTTGTTTATAGTCCCCTTTGCTGTGCAAAAGAAGCAAATGTTTTAAGAGATTAAACCTAAGTGTTACAACACAAACTGTCTATGCAAGCTTCAAGCATATCAAGGGCTGATGGACCTCTTTCATGGTTGTATTATTTAGGGTAAAGCTAGATGACTTTAATGAGGAGACTCAATATTAATTCATTTGCTTAAAGAAGATGTCTCTTGCGTTACGATTTGAAGTGTGCAGTTAGGTCTGTGGGAGACTCTGTTATATGAAATCATTCAGGAATGAAGTTTCCTTCCACAGTATTGCAGCATCATTCAGGGAACGGTCATCATCCGCAGAACCAAAGCAAAATCATCGTGGGTACCAGACAGGAAGAAGAGGAAAGAGAAAGTACAGGACCCATACCACTCTCTTAAGGACCAGGTCTACAAATGGAAAGCATCACTTCCAAACCCCTCCACTGGGGGTCACATGAACACATTTAACTTTAAAAGGGACTGGGAAATGTGGTTTACCTGTGTGCTCCAAAAGAAGAGAAGAATGGATTTTTGATACTCAACCTGCAGTTTCCACTTCATGTAGATAATTTTTTTTTTTGCCGGAAATTAATAACTGGAATGTTGACTCAAAGATCGTAAAGCATTTTGAAAAACATCTTTTTTGGATTAAAATTAAAAAGGATCTCTGCATTTCCTAAAATATATTTAGGCAGTTACATGTGAAAAGTTAGAATTGTTTCAGAAATAGATATTTTATTTAAATGTTCAAGTGATTTAACACAATATTTTAAAATACCTGGTATATGCATTAAAACTATAAGGCTACACAAATAAAATAAAATAAATGGCATAGACTATAAACAGCCTCTATAAAATAGCACAGCCAAGTGCATTTTAAAAACTGAACTCTCACACTTTCCTCTTCCTGGGCGTCTAGAACTTTCTAATTTATATATGTATTTTTTCCTCAAATTAACCCTTTTTGGTGGGAGAGATTTGAAGCAAACCACGCTGAAATTGTGCTTTGTGTAATTTCACACTCACTTTTTTTCATGCAATTTTTTCTAAGTTGAGTCAAGGATTGAGTAGAAATAACCTGTTTTATTTTAATCAGAAAAATTACTTTTTAATGAGCATTTACAGCATGTGTTAAAAGTCTGGCACTTCTAAGGAATTTTATCTCAGTATTGCTGGTTATTAGGTGCCTACAAAGAAGATATTGCTATGTGTTTTCACTTTACATTTATGTTTTAATATTTCACATACAGATTTTTCAAGATGATACAACCACTCCTTTTTCTCATCAACATTCATTGGTTTTCTATTCACCTAGAAAGTGTGGCAGTAAGTGCATTCGTAGAAACTTGCTGATTTTTCATTAAGGAATTTGAGGGCATTTGGGGCATAAAGTGTTCTCAGAGAGCTGCGATACGGTACAAGTAAGCCAGTGCTTTATAGTCCTTAGAAGCCAGAGGTTACAATGGTGTAGAAGAGAACAAGTTTCTAAATTAAAAAAACTGCCTTAGTAGCCATCATGAGAACTGGAAAAGCTAGTTGGGAAAACAGCCCAAAGGGAAGGTTTCTGTTTACTTCAATTGGCAGAGCCCTAGGCAAGCATAGCCCAACCAACTGTGAAGCAAGTCAGAGTAAACGTGTGTTAAGGTTACTGAATATTTGTTGATGAATTACTCTTGTGAAAGACACAGCAGGCTCAGGAATTATCTTCCATAGTGTACCCATAAAGATATTTATGTGTGTATGTATACTTCCCTAAATGATAATTTAAGTAATTAAAATACATAAAATACAAGCCAACAATTATTTTCAAGGCATTGGGCTCTGGCGGATGTATACATAAATACTACGATTTTTGCCACCATAAAATGGAATTGAGATATGTATAAAACTGATTTATAACAGGTCTGAATAAAATAAATAGCAATAAAAAGGCAAAATATTAAAAATATATTCTTTAATAAAGAAAGCTTTTGGAAAATGGCATAGAAGAAATTTCCATGCATCTGTCCTTTTCATCATGATCCACAGATTTCTGGATTTCTCTCCCATAAATTTAGCCTCTAAAATTTAGCTAAATTCCTCTTTTACCTCTGTATTTAACAACACTAAGATGCAGCATATTAATACAATCTTATAAAACACTTTATTATGTTGAAATTTTAAAATGTTTGTTTAAAACACACAGGCCGAAATCTTATTATGTTCCAGGAACTATGTGATGCCTTTGGAAGATATACTAGTGAACAAAATTTGGTTCTTGTCCTTCAGAAGTTCGCTCTTAGGACGTACAAATAACTGTATTATAAAGAAATAAGCTTAGCATTGGAAATGAGGTAAGGAGAAAAATTAAAATCAAGACACGCTAGAAAGTTTTCAAAATGTTATAGTGTAAATGAAGATAGAGGTTAAAAAATTTATTGAGTCTGTGACTTATAACTATATTACTGATGAATGAGAAAGGTATTTCATTTGAGTGTTTGGGATAGAAGTTATACTGCAAGAGACTGAAGTGAAAAGGTGGTAGGATGAGACAAGGACAAATGTATTTCAAGAAATTTGGGGTTGAAGAGGTAAAGTCATGAGAGAGTTGTTTGTAGGGGAGTTTAGGGTGAAGGGAAGGTTATTTTTATATTTGGGTAAATTTAGGTAAAAGTGACAGGATAGAAAATTCAAGAAAATATTAAATTAAAAAGTGAAAACCCATGATAACAAGAATAATAACAGGCAACATCTGATCCTCTTTTTGAGTGAATTAGATATTCCACGTTCCAATTCTCTAAGCCAGAGCCCTGGACATCACTCTTTACTACTCCCTCCACTGTACATTATATAAATCACCAAATCCTGATGTTAAATATGTCTTCAATAGTTTACAATGCAACCCTCCTCTTCACCCATAAAACTTCTCCATTACCGAAGGCCCCTTAAACAGATAACTGCAATTACTTCCTAACTGGGTTCCTTGCTTTCGGTGTTATGTCCTTCAATCTGTTATCTACAATAAAATCAGAGTAATCCTTATATCACAACACCCTCTCCCCAGCCCTCCCCCTGCTGCCACCAATGGTTCCACTTTGCCAGCAGGTTAAATTCCAAACTCATTAAATATCTTATCAGCTCCTTCATTTTCCACACCCTGCTAATCTTTGATCTTTAATCTCATGATAAATCCTCCACCACATCTTTGCGCTCCTCAAACCTTTCCAACAAAGGTTGTGAGGCTTTTCCTCCGGTCTAGAACACACTTTCCCTTTTCCTTACTCAGTCTTCAGCCTCTCTTTTCCCATCTCACTGCTACCCTGGCTCACCTCTCTAGCTAACCCCGCCTAATCTTCATGTTGTTGCATAGATATCCCTTCCCCCAGAAGCTTTTCTGATGCCCTAAATACAGATTAGGTTTATATTTATGTTACAATGACACATAGCACATAGTATTAAAATCACCTGCCTAAGAGTCTGTATTTCCCACTATTTTAGGCAATAAGGCAAGAGATGTGCCTATCATGTTGAGCATTTAACCTCTGGATCTAATACTTCGCTAAATAATTATTTGTCAAGCCACTTACAATGAAAATGTGATTTATTATTTTCTAGAGACCTATACAAGAAAATCTCTGGAATGATAATAGTAATTATGCTCATCACCAAATAGTATTAAATAGCTATAATGTCAATTCCGGATTAGTCTACATTTGGGGTTACATTTGGCTGAAAAATCTTTCCTGATATTGATCAAAAGGCAGAAAGGAACAAAACCTAAAGGGTCTCCTCTTAACATGATAATTGGTTAGGTGTCAGTTTCGTTTGAGATGGTATCAAAAGTATGCCTTTATACTTCTACATGAGCCATTAGCCAAAAACAAACACTAATTTCACATTAAACTTCCACTTAATTTTATAATTTGGCAATTATCTAACATGGATAAAAAAGTTAGGTAAAAGGAGATCAGAACTAACAAACGTCATCATCTAAAAGCTAAAATCCCCATGAAAAACAAGCTGGAAAGCTTTTAATGAAACTAAAGCAACGAAGATATCCAAGTTAGAGATGATAAACTTAAAAAAAAGAAAAGAAAAAGAAAAAATTGATCTGACGTTCCAAACACATGAGAGATTGGTGAGAGGAAATTAAAAATTAAAACAACAAAACACATTTTGCTAAAGTCTAACCTCCTTAGCAAATATCTGCATCCACGTGCATTTTATATTCCATAGCTTGACTGTGAAATTTAATTAAAAACAATATAAACATAGCTCCCTGAGGCTACTGAGTATTTCACAGTTGGAATCTTTATTTCTGAAGCATTTGATTCTCTTGAAAAAGCAGGCATCATTAATGGTAGTGTCTTCAAAGTTTGGTTTGAGAAGAATTCACTACTTGTCTCATTTAAATACACCCAGATAAGCTAAATTTAGATGAAATGACCTAGGCACCTTGACCCAGAATTGAGTCAATACAGCAAGTGAATAAACTGAAAATTGTTCCTATGGTTCCAAATTTGGCCTTGATGATCATTCATTTCAAATGAAACTCCAAGGAGAATACAACAATAGAGCTGTCTTAAGTACTACTGGAGTATAATTCTGTGAGAAGATACTGGATGAACAAAAAAATAAAATAACAAATAAAAAGGCCAGTTGCCATAGTACAAGCATTTTAGGGCTAGAGAAGGTCTAACATAATGATCTATCCACTTAAGACTATTCAGTTTGTGTTCCCTTTTTTCCTTATTTTCTTCTGACCCCAAAGTAAACCTCCAAGAAAAATGCCAATGTATGGAACCCTAAAATGAAAATGCAATCTGGTTTGTTTCCTCAGCATTATTTGGAAAAATTGCAGCCCTCTGCTTCTCTTTGACATTATCTTAGATTTTTTTGTGAAGTAAAAAGCCTGATGCTGATTCCTCTACTCACCACCCAGACATACTCAGTGATCTCTGTGGAAACGTAATTGATTTCTTTTTGTTTATACGATAAATTCAACCCTTTAGCTAGGAGGATGTCAGACTTAAATGCAGTTTTATAGTCTCTTCTGAGGATGCAGTTAGTCAAACATCATGTAGATAAAATATGTGTCTGGCTCCTGAATGTCTTCAGAACATGAAAGTAAGTGCCCTGGTTACAACGTATTGTTTTTCCAGAGGTGCATTAAAAGTACTTCCTTTTCTCTGCCTCCATGTTGAAAGCATTGTTTTCCCCCTGGCATTATATACTTGGTGTATTCGTGTACATTATGTACTTGGTGTATTGACTCCGGGAGTTGAGGGTGTGGAAGGATAAGATATGCTTCTGGAACTCGGACGTAATAAGAGTAGATTCTAATTTTCTGAAAGTATCAATATTAAAAAAAATAAGACCTGACACTCCCTGTTAAATCGTTGTAAACAGGATTCTAACAGAGCATTAGTGATCCATTAAATATATATATATTTTTAAAAAGTGTTCTGAATTCCCAAAATATTTACATTACAGTGGAAAGGGGGAAATTAAAAACAAACAGGTGAAGCACTTGTCTTTTCCTATTGTGATTAGAGAGCCTCAGAGCCGTTGTTCATGCCAAAAAAAGTTCTACAATCTGTGTGCCCTTTGAGAATCCTTTAAATTATTAAATTTTCTTTGAATGTTGTCACTAAACATGTATAGAGACAACTCATAAATAAGGAGCCAGTTTTTAAGAATCAAATTACCCATCAGTATTATGACTCTAGAGTTACACGGAATATATGTTGCTACCAATCTTTGAATAAAATGTATAGTTAAAAGAATCTCTTTTCTTTACATTTTTCTAACATTTAACTGGGGCATATTATGTGTCATCTTGAACATTCACTCACAGAGTCTCATTTCATACTGTATTTATGCCTTATCAACATAACAGGGCTTTCAACATTAAGTCCTAATTTTTGAGAAACTAACTGGGTGTAGTTCCCAAATAGTGTGGGTTCCAGAGGACTGAGTTTTAGTCCAGGGTCTGCCACCAGTTTGAGGTGTGGCCTTGGTTTGTCCTTAAAATTTGATGGGTGAACATTTCTTCACCTGCACAATTAAGAAGGTTAAATAGATTATGTGAATCAAGGTACTCAAGACATATCTCTTTGAATGAATGGATGTGTATAGTGTGAAACAAGTAGGGAATTTTTCTGTAAGAACAGAAGAGTAGTGATAAACAGGTCCTGAAAAAAAACCCAAACGATAAAACTATTCATTTTTTTTTTTTAATACTTCATCATCTTTGATTTTATTCCTATTTTGAGAGATTCCAGGAGGAGGATTCCATTTTACAGTGAGAGACAATGAGGATCACTAAAGATGTGTGACTTTCTCAAAATTACCAAAAAGATTACTCCATAAAATAGAATGAATGCTATCTTCTGACTTCCAGATAAGGTCTAAGTACAACTCATAATCGTGAGTATATATAAGATAGACGACTCTTACTAAAACTATTGTTTATGACAACATGAGACATTGATTACAAGCTAATATAATTGTGCATATGCTCTTGGCAGAAAGATTTGGATGAACAATGTCTGATTTTGTTGATGGTTGCGCTGGCCTAAAGCGTCTAGGTGTTTGGTTTGCTTTGTTTTTAGATCTCCATTTAAAACTTTGGAAAAGGGGACATAAAGGTTATAACAGCATTCTGTGCTTGATTCTGAAAGTCTTCTATGACAATTTATTTAAAAAAGAACAGTTAATATATGAATTTAATAATGATGTGCAGAAAATGTGCTAAGGCAGCTGGATCTCTGTCTCTTTGAATCTGAGTAATGATTTGGAAAATTGAGTTTTTTTTAAAAAATTTATGTCATCAAATATCATTAAACACCTAGATGCATGTGTTGTTGTGCCAGATCTTCTATCTATCACCATGGACCATATGTTTTCACACTAGAAATTACAATAATGTCTGCACATATTTTAGTCACATCCAACTTACAAAAAAAATTAACAAAAAAACACAGTAAGATGAACTGTATTAAAAAAACCAGCAATGATTAGTTATAAATATTTTACTGTTAATGTCCCCTTGGGTTTGATATAACTCTCTAAGCTTGGAAGTAAATGGGAATGGGGGCATTTCAACTGATTTTTTTTCATTTTTTGTAAAGAAGATAACGCCCTCTGGATTAAATTTGGCTTTTCCCAATATAGGAAACCTCTTGAGACGTTTTCATTATTGGTAGCAGAAAAACTGGATGGTGTCAATGAAGACAAAAGTAAGCAAAGATGTAGTAGGAGAAGTGGGTTATTGTGATAGGATCACATCCTTAAAGCTGAAGGTGTTTTTTTGTTGTTGTTGTTTTGCTTTTTTAAATTTTTTTGACTGCACCATATGGTATGTGGAACTTCCCCGACCAGGGATCAAACCCATGACCCTGCAGTGGAAGCATGGAGTCTTAACCACTGGACCACCAGGGAAGTCCACGAAGGTGATGTTTTCAGATTGATTGATAGTGGGAGGGCAGTGGTATAGGCCTGGCAGCCAGCTTTGTGAAGGTAAAGCAGAGAAACAGCCAAGAAGCTGGAGCCTGGGGTGTTGACCATTCTTTAAGAATTTTACTCAAAAACTCTGTTTTCAATAAGACACTGCACTCCTGCCCTCACTTAAGTCTGGTATCATCTCCAGAGGCTAACCCTTTTGTCTAACTTTTCCAAGGAGTGACTTTCTAGGCCTCTGCTGAGTCCAAACAGATAATTTCCTATCCGCCCAAGTCTGGAGAGTGAAGCCTGCTGTCTAGTAACTACTTAAAAAGACTTTCCATCAATCCTCCTGTTTTTAATACCAGCTCACACTCCTGCCATTCAAGGAGACTGATTCTCTAATTTCTGAGCTTTCTTGGGGTTTATCAGTATGTAGACTTGCATCTCTCTGACATTCTTGATGTAGGGTTACATTTCAGATTCTCTGGTCTACTGAATCAGTTACTACTACTTCATGTGTCTCCAGATGATAAAATTTTGTTGACATCAGTGTTCTGCTTGTTGTTTCCTTTTCTATACTCTTTGTCCTTGTAGTTTATGCCAATTAAAAAAAATTCTACTACATACATTTTAGTAGTGTTTTGGGAGGTGTGGAGATGAAGGTATTTAACTAGAAGTTTTCCCTACTCTCTCTTTAATCCTCTCCAATCAGACTTTCATCCCCACAAATCCATTGAAATGCCTTTGTCAAGGTTATGTCTTACTTGCCCTTTTAGGGCATATGATATGGTTACCTCCTTCTTGAAATTCTTTCCTAACTTCTTGGACATATTCTGCAGGTGTCCTCATCTGATTTGTTGCTTCTTCTCAGTCTCCTTCACTGCATCCTTCTTCTTAAGAAGGTCAAGGTACTCAGACCCTCTTCTTTCCCCATTATAAACTTACTCTGTGGTTGATCTCATCCAGTCCTCTGATGCTAAACACCACATCTATGCTGGTGATTCCCACATTTATTCTTCCTGCCCAATCTCTCTCCTGAGTTCCTGATTGTTTATGCAGTTGCCTATTGACATGGTCACCTGGTTGTCTAATAGGCATTCAAATGTTTTCTTCCCCAAAACGAACACTTGATCCTCTCCCTTCAACACCCCAACCTCCAGTCTTCCTCATCTCAGTGCATGGCCTCAATATTCACTCAACTTTTACACATTCATTCCATCAGCAAGCACCTTCATCTCTACCTTCAATGTATATCAAGTTGCAGTCACTTCTCCACCATGCAACCAGCCACTGTCATGCACTCCCCCAAATGTGTTTATCTTTTCTTCTTGTTTCCCCTCTTTTTTCTACAGTCAGTTCTACCCAGAGATGGTTTAAAAACTTCAACAAGTCATTCACTCATGCTCAAGTCACATAAGTAGTGCTCAATCTCCCTGATTTGGTCTCTCCTGGCCTCTCCAGTTCATTCCTAGCTCTTTTCCCCCTCACTCACTCCAGTCTAGTCCCAGTGACCATATTGCTTTCTCTCCATCATGTCACAGGTATTCCAAGCTTGGGACTTGTGCAAACGCTAATATCTCTGACCAGAAGGCACCCTTCAGATTTTGACCTAAGTCACTCCAGTATGACATTCATATATTTGCTCTCAAATAGTGCTTCTTCAAAGAGCTCTTCCAGGATCGCCTACCTCTTTTCCAGTCACTTTCTACTCCCTTCATTTTTCTTCATGTGATTTATCACCTCTTGGTATTATTTAATATATTTACTTCCCTATTATCTATTTTCCTTTCTGGAATGTAACCTCCATGAAGGCAGAGAATTAGTCTGTGTTGTAAACTACTCATCCCTGATACTTTAGAACAGTGCCAGAGAGGAAGTAAACATTTGTTGAATAAAAGAAAGAAGGGAGAAAAAAAAAAAATATATATATATATATATATAAAATAAATTTAAAATAAAAAGAAAGGAAGGAAGGAAGGAAGGAGAGAAAGTGGAAGAGAGGGAAGCAATCAGACATGCGTAACTCACTCTGACTACTCTTACCTTAGGCTAGGAGAGGATGTGGATAACTGAAATAGAAATGAAGGTTACCTGGGTTGATGAGAGTGAAGGTGGGATATGGTCTCAATCCTTATGGAGAAAAAACATGCCCCTCCCATGTTTCTCCTCTCCTCACACACTCACAATACTTCTGACACCACATGTGTGGGTTTTCCAAACATCAAACAATTCTCTGTGACACTAGCAGGGTGTCCTACAATTTGACTCAACTCTGGAGATAGTATCAGGTTCCACAGGTTAAGGGCTCAGTCCCACAAGTCCTCCCCCTTACCACACACACACTTCAGATGTCAGTTGCAAGTCCCAGGTTGTCACCAGTATTTCTAACAGACTAGCTATAAATCAGGGTTCCTATGACCCCCTCCTTGGGTCCCCCAATTTGCTAGAATGCCTCACAAAACTCAGGCAAACACTTATATTTACTGGTTTAATATTAAAAATATAATAAAGGATATGAATGAACAGAGAGATGAAGAGATACATAGAGTGAGATCTGGAAGTGTCCTATCCCTGTGGAACTAAGGAGCACTGCCCTCCTGAAATTTAGATGTGCTCACCAACGCAGGATCTCTCCAAACTCTATACTACTAGGATTTTATGGAAGCTTCATCACATAGCTATGATTGATTATAAGCTACATTTCCAGCCTCTCACCCCTCCCCAAAGAATGCAGGGGTGGAGGGGAGCTAAAAGTTCCAAGCTTGTAATCACACCTTGGTCTTTCTGGTAAGCAGCCCACATTTTGAAGCTATCTAGGAGTCCACTAAGAGTAATCTCAACAGAACAAAAGACAGTCTTATCATTCAGGGTATTTCAAAGGATTTAGAAGCTCTGTGTTAGGAAACAGGATCAAAGATTAAGCATCAGAACAAAAGATGCTCCACAGGAAACTTTATTCAATATTCTATAATAACATATATGAGAAAAGAATCTGAAAAGAATGGATATCTGTATATGTATAATTGAATCACTTTGCTGTACACCTGTAACTAACACAACGTTGTAAATCAACTATACCCCAATATAATTAAAAATTAAATGAAAAAAAGAACACAAGATGCTCCTAGTGCTCTTGTGACTTAGGAAATTACAAGATTATATAATTATAATATAGATTTATATATATATATTATATATAATATTTATATATTAATTACGAGATAAGATATCTAATTTTTAAAATTAGATATCTATATATATATATATATTCCTTATTATTTCACAACCCACTTGGGCACTGTTCATAAATTTATAGAGAGGAAAGCTCAGCTGGGGCTTTGTTTTCAAAGCCTGTCACCAGTCCTTGTGTGACGTAGATGGATCAGTAGACCTAGCACGGTGGCAGTCCCTTTAGGGCAAAGTGGCCCTCATTTGGGGTTAAGACTGGACCCCTGCCCCAGGTCAATGAGCTGAATGAAGGACTTGAAAGAGGCTCACATTCACTGACAAAGAGAGCTTGCTGGAGTTCAACTGGGTTGGTTCTCCCTGCGATCACTGCCAAAGATGATGGAGAAACAAGGCAACAGTGGACAGAGCACCGAAGGAGAAAAGGCATTGCCCTCGAGACACCCAGACACCAGCCATAACACACACTGGAACCAACAGAAGCCCAAGGTACATGCCCAGGGACAGGAAAGCACATTAGCTTCCCCGGTCATTACATCCAGATGTCATCTTAGGGAGAGAAGTTTTGAAAGGGGAAGGTGACCTCTGAGACACAGCATTTTCAAGATGAGAGATTGAGCCTTTCAACCTTTGCATGCTGTTGGTGGACATGTAAATTAATACAGCTATAATGGAAAACTGAATAGAGATTCTGCAGAAAATTAAAACTAGAACTACCATATGATCCAATTCTGGGTATATGTCCAGAGGAAACGAAATATTTTGGAGAAGTAGCTGCACTCCCATGTTCATTGCCACATAATTCACAATAGCCAAGATACGGAAACATCCTAAATGCCCACTGATGGATGAATGGATTAAAAAATGTAATACTGTAATATATATATGTATATCTGAATATTATTTAGCCATAAAAAAGAAGGATATCCTGTCATTTGCAGCAACATGGATGAATCTGGAAGGCATTATGCTAAGTGAAATAAGCCAGACACAGAAAGACAAATACTATCAAATACTATCAACATGTTTGTCCTGAATCAAAGCAGTAAAACTTATACCAAAATATAGAATTATGTAGCAGAGCCACATAAGTCAACTCACTAAAATTTGAAAGCATGAAAAATAAATGTAAATGTTTAGAAATAATTCTTCAGGACTCCTTCATAAGCCCCTATGTGGTGACTAGGAAAATAAATTAAATGTTTAGATCAATTTAACTTAGTTCAATCAGATATTTTTCCAGCTTTATTGAGGTATAATTGAAAAATAAAATTGTATATAATATAGTAAGGACAGTGCAAGGGTATAAGCCTAGGAAGAGACAAACATAACACAATAAAATGCATTATATTACACAAGGTAATTACTGAACAACAAGATCATGGCCAAATGAATAAGGAAAACTATTTGGAAAGGTTCATCTAACACAGGCCTTGACAAACACAAGTGTCCAATAAATAAGGTCAGTGAGGAAACAAAACGGTGGGTAAGCAGTGCAGATGACTAGTGTCTGTTTCAGAGAGCAACACACACAACATAGAATCTGCCGTAAGAACGTGGGCTGAGACCTTGACCTTCAATCCTGAATTGGTAGAGGAGTGCTCAGTTCTAACACTCCTAGAACTGCAAGCGTACAGAAAGAGAAGGAGAAGTGAATTCAGGAGGCATGTTTGGGGGAATTGTTGACTGCCAGGACTGCAGGTATGATAGCAGATTAGACAACCATGAGCTTGACAATGGAAGGGAGCCAACAAAGTGACTGGTGACATCAAGTTGAAGGTTTTGTTCAAATAATTTGATTGGTTCTTAGCATATGTATATCCTGTAACACCAATGCTTGTAATTTTTTTTGTTTGTTTGTTTTGGCTTAAATAGAAGAAAACATACCTCACAAGCATGAAATCATGACGAATGCAGTATTTCCCTAGAACACAAAATACTAATTCCCAACTCTGTGTGGACTGCTCCCTGGTTTAAATAATTTTATACAAGTGGAGGAACTTCTTATTAGGTCACCAAAGACGTAGTTACTTTGTACCACCATTATTTGTTATAAGAATGAAATCAGACATGGGATTTAGGAAGAAATTTTTAGAAAATTAACTATTTATTTGGACTGGAGAATAACACAGTTGCCATAAGAGCAAAAATATCATGAGTTGTTTCTTTGCTCACGAACAATTTCATGATATTAAAAATGAAAAAAATGTCTTTCATGCTTTCAAAATAAAAGGAACCAAGATCTGATCTAAAATGCAGAGCATAAAGGGACGGGAATGGGATTTAATCTGTAGAATAATTCTGAAAAATAATATTTGTGACTAAAAGAATACAGCTTCTGTCCTCAGGAATTAAAAACAAGAGGAGAAATTTGTAGCCCTATGTGTAAACGCATGATGCACTTAAGTAGTAATTCTGAGGATTTCAATAAATCATCTTATTTTCAAAGGCAAGAGAAAAGAAATATTCCTTCAGCCTTTTCTACGTCTTGGTACAGATGGAAGAGAGAACCCTTTCCAGTGCTCCTCAAGCCTGAAAACAGCCTCACGGTAACAGGACATCATTAAAACTAAATGGGACCTACGAGGAATGCATTTGGCAACCAGATTCAAGCGATGTTTACTCAACTGACTTGGAGACATAAGAGACAGATTCAAGGTTCTGGCTGCTTTGACATATTTACTTGTAAACCTTTGTGCACCACATAACTCCATGAATCTCCATTTCTTCATATTAAAGTAAAAGAATATTAATTCCCTGTACCTCCTGAGTTTTGTATGTGTAAATTAAAATATCATATGTATGGTAATTTATAATTTCATAGACATATAAATATAACTGTTATTAACTTTCTTTAGGTATCAATCCTGTATGAGGTATGACAATTCAGGTTATTGAAGGAGAACCCAGAAAAAAAGTAATCCTTTTTTTCTTCTTTTTTTTTTCGGCCACGCAGCGTGGCTTGTGGGATCTTAGCTCCCTGACCAGGAATCGAACCCGCACCCCCTGCAGTGGAAGCGCAGAGTCTTAACCACTGGACGGGCCAGGGTAGTCTTCTTCTATTTTCTAAACCAAGTTATGAAATTCAATATTTTACTTTAGAGTAGAAAAAGAGTCATTGTCTCAAACCATACACATTTCTTAATTCTCAGCTAATCAGGAGATGTTACTGAAGGATTCAACGGCTCAAGAAGGAAAGAGAGCTCAGTGAATATAACTGTGTCTTGTGCATGTGTGTGTGTCTGTGTGTGTGTGTGTGTGAGAGAGAGAGAGAGAGAGAGAGAGAGAGAGAGAGAGAGAGAGAGAGAGAGAGAGAGAGCACGCAATCTGTAAGCTGCAGGAGTTGTCACCGCCTAGCTGATAGGGAATGATGGTGCTTGGCTTCTGTCACCCTTGTTCCTGGTCTTTCTCTCTCTGCTCCCAGAACTCTTGGGGTTAAGGCAGGTCTGTGTCATATTCACGGCTGTCTGGTTGGCATCTACCCTGGTGCTGGCACATACTGACCATCCTTAAATGTGAAACTTCACTGAGTAAAGCTTAACTCACCTGCTTTTGTCTTCTTTGTCAGCTCTGCTTCTTCTGCCCAATTCTCCAATTCACCCTGTACATTGACACCAAAGTGGTTGCTTAAAGTGCAAAAATTCGTCATGACAACGCAAGGCTAAAAATCCACCTTCACGTCCTGGGCGTCTAAGCCTTTTCACTATCCATCCACAGCCTGATTTTCTGAACCAATTTCTTGTACTCTTCTCATAGGCTCTGCTCTCTGTTCATGCTGGGGTTACTTGCAATTCTAAGAATACTGCATAGTCTTTTATTTCTCTGGACTTTTGCACATGATATGCTTTCTGCATGATAGCCTTCACCCTCATGTATCTATGAGAGTTAGCTCTTCATTTTAGATTCTCTTCAGACCTCTCCCTGCAACTCCTCTAACCTTACTGTTTTCATGACACACACTGGAAGCTATTTCACCTGCTTACCACCACTCTGCCCCACGGCAAAGACAGACATCGGGAACCTCTCACAGCATCCTCATGGGATCAGGATCAGAATAGGTCTTCGCACACCTTAAAAGTTGTTTAGCATTACCATATAAACTACATGTGCCGTCAGGCTCACAATACTGCATCGCTCACAGGACACAAATGGGCACTGTATTCTGTATACATGGTGTCCCTTGCAACACAGGGACCCTCTTTTCTATCTCTGCTATAATCACGTGGATGGAACTCATTCTACTCTTTTAAATATTTGTATGCTTGAATGGCTTTTCATCTAGATTGTCAACTTCTCTAAGTCAAGCATGTTTCACTTTGCACCGCCAGCACTAAGAGTAGTGAATGACACATAGAAAACAAACACATACACACTGGTTGAATGAATAAACGAAGGCAAACGTAATTTAGTCGAAGCTGTTATGTTTAGATCTAAATAATGGAAAAATATAGGAAACTTATGTAAACTCCATTAGAGGTTTATTCTCTTTATATTTCTGTATATGATAAAAAGAGTGAGAGTTTTGGTACACAGCTCCATACATCTTAGTATCTGATCAATGATGTCTCTGTGAGGCAGTGAGATATTCACTAATATTTCTCAGGAGTTAAGTTAAATGTATCTATAAACCACAAAGAAAGAATAGAAAATATCTGTGTTGACAGATAAGGCCTTCTTGGTGAAGTAATCTTGTACTTTTCTAGTGGGTAAGTGCCCTCAAGGGATTCCTAAGGAGGTATAGTAAATATCTAAGATGGGGCAGTGGAGGAGCAAAAAATTCCACTTACAAGGATATGAAAAAAAGTAAGGATGAGAATAATGTGGATGTAAGATACTCTTCTTTTAAAATCAGGTGGATAAAATTGATTTACTTTCTGAATATAAATGCAATTTTTATTAAGTTTTACAAATGTGAAGATGCCAGTATCACTGGATCTAGGTATGCATGATCATATGTACTCTATTGATGTGCTAATATATCCATGTTAAAATAGAGAAGGCCAGCACTCTAAGCCTAAGCCCTTACCATGTCATGCCTGGACCACTGTCATAGCCTCCCGGCTGGACTCTTCCCTTTCTCCTTTGACCCAGCAGGTTAGTCCGTGCTCTCACACCAGCCACAATGATCCCTTAAAAATCTACGTCAGGGCCCTCCATGTCACTGCTCAAAGCCACTCCTTCAGCTTCCATCTCACTCAGAATAAGAACTGACCAAAGTCTACAAGGCTGTGCACCCTCCAGCCTCTGCCCCCTTCTCATCCATGTCCTTTGTGTCTCCCTCATGTCTTCTAGCAATATTGTCCCTCTTGCTCTTTCTCAAAGATGCCTAGCGTACACCCACACCAGGGGTGTGTATCTGCCCATTTTTCTGTCTGAAACGCTCTCCTCTCAGCTGTTCTGTGACCCATTCTTTCATTTCAGTCACATCCATTTTTCACAGAGGCCCTTCCTTCCTGATCACCTACCTCCTACAACTGTTGCCCCTGTTTTGCTTTTCTTCCTAGAATTTATCACAAAAGATGTACTACACATGTACTTGCTTCTGTGTTTACTGTATGTCTCCTTGCACAAGAATATACATTCCCTATGAGCTAGAACTTAATATGTCACCCTGCTGACTGTGCACCCCACACCTAGAACAATGGCAGGCACCTGGTCCAGGCTCCAGAAATATTTGCTGAAATTTGCAAAACCAGTATAATTGATTGTGCTGATGATCGTACCACTCTATCAATATATTAAACATCACAGAATAATGCACTTCAAATGGATGACTTCTATGCCAGGTGAATGACTTATATCTCAATAAAGTTATTACAAAAAATTAGGAAAGGCAAAAATTTAGACACGATTATATGCTTTGTTATTTATCTAAGAGCTTCAGGATTTTCACAGGAGGTACAGGGCTGTTCATTTATAAATAATGTATCTTTAAAGTAAATTGTTTGTCAGTGGGTGTTCATCAGCCCGATTTCTTCAGGCTATGCTTTAAAAATCCAACCATGGAGAGAAGTTGATTTGCATGTGGGATTTTAAGATTATCATTTGAAATATCTATACATGTGTTAAAGACTGGTGAAGAAACTTCAAAAGGTGAATTATATTTTTAAAATATTTTAATAGCTTGGCTTGCAGTGAGAGGCAGTGGGGAGAATCTTATCACAATCTGTTTGTATTCAGAAAAGCCTAGTTGTCATACTTTTACAGTTCACTGGAAACGTAACTGCAAAACCAATTTAACAACATCATTATTTACCAGATATGACATATTTTGGAGCCAATTTTCCTGAGTAAAGATCACCTAGAAATTTATATCACCTTGGAGGTGAAATAATGATTTGTTTGGCTTTTATTTAGCCATGGATAGAAACAGAGAAGTTAGAGCTATAACTTTATGGTTGAAACATTCACCTTTCTGGTTCCATCATGAGGTGAGCAGGGCTAAATAAAATATCCTCATGACAATTAAGTTCTAGGTCTTAACTGGAGGTAAATTACTACTTTCATGTTCACACTTGACATGCAGAAGAGCAAGTTTCTATGGGTTTCTTGAGACAATGACTTTCTAGGTTTTTTAAATGACTGGATATAACTACTGGAGTTAAATGACTATTTGGGGGAAGACTTGTAACAGATTACCATTAATATTCCATTGGGTGTGTATATACTATGTTTTGTTTATCCTTTCCCCTGTTGATGGATACTTGGGTTGTTTCCAACTTTTAGCTATTGTGAATAATGCTGTAATGAACACTGACATACACGTGTCTGTTCAAATACCTGCTTTCAATTCCTTTGGGTATACACATAAGAGTGAAATTGCAGGGTCTCATATGCTTGTTTTATGTTTACCTTTTTTTAACAACTGCCAAACTGTCTTCCATAGCAGCTGCAGAAATTTCTCTTTTAATATTCTGATAATCGCATTACAATATAATTGGTTTTTACCTAATCCTATGTATTTTCTTGTATGCATTTGGAGACATTGTTCTAAGGAGGGCCCCAGAGGTTTCCACAGACTGCCAAAGGGCCTCTGTGGCCCCAGAATGTCCAGAACCTCTGCACAATGCCTTTTCTTTCATCTAAGGCAAAATAATTTAAATCTATAAAATCCTGGCAGGTGTTTGGTGTCAGGAACTAAAATGAATAATAATTACAAAAATAGTGATTTTGCATTATCTTGCAAGTTCAGTACAGATCATCTAGACTAATAGCATTAAAAAAATGCTTCCAGAAAAAAAAAAAAAAAAGAAGAGCAAGTTTCTGAAGCATCTATCTCAGAATTAAACTATATCGTTAGGCTACTAGAATATGTAAAATAGAGCTGTATAACCTGTAGTCATTTTTGTGGTATTGTCTTTTCTGTGAAGATGTTTAAGAGAAAGGATAAAAGTTTTACAGACATATATAGATATTTTTCAAAATGACACTGGATGATTTCATACCCTGCAGGTTGGCACTTCCTGCCGTATTTGTTATAGCAATTTTTACTTTGTTATATATAATTTCTATTTCCTTTGATTTGCCTACTGTTCCTTGAGGATACTGTTCTTAACAAGACTTCAGACAGCAGCTGCTTTTCTACTTTAATACTACTTTAAATATTTATTTACCTATTTATCTACATGCAATCTCCCCTGTGGACCGTGAGCTCCTGAGGTCTGGCCTCTGCCTTAATCATCTCTATGTCCTGAGGATTTTACTACAGCTATTTGGAATAGAAGACCTGCTGTGGAAAATAATGTCCATTCCTTATTCCTAAGTTTCTTCACCCGTTAAAAAAGGAGTCAATTGAATAAATGATCTTATAATTGCACATCTGACTTGGGCGTTGGACCAGATAACTTCCACTTGCTCCTCTAGGTCCACTCCACCCTTTTAAAGCCTGCTCTCTTCTCTAGAAAGCTGATCTACGCGAATGACAGCTGCAGGCTGCCTTGCTTCTGGCTCCTAGTTGGGTGTGGACACAGGACTCGTGGGCCAGGTTTCAGAGATGGGAGTAAATGAAGCTCAGCACTTATTTATCTGGATCCCTTTCTGTCTTGTAACCTCAGTCTGAATGTGTCCTTCAAGCAAAGGTGACAGCCCCTCTCAAGCCCTTTCCTCAAGACTGTCTCATTCTAGCTTCCAGAAACCCCTCCACTAGCCTATTCAGGCCTACAGACTGTAGTGACTTTGCAGTCACTAGTAGGGGATGCTGAACTCATCCCTGTGTTTTCCCTATGTCTTATCTTTAAGCTTTGTAAATAGGTCCTTAATAAACCTTCTTCATCTACCCTGATTTGCGTGTGACTTCTGTTTCCTGCTGGTGCACTGGCTGTTATAGATAATATAGAATTACCTCTCATAATACCAAGACAATTTTCGCTATTTCAGTATATATGAATAGGTATATTTTATATGTATATGCGTATAGATTATGTAGGTGTCAAGTTTACTTGTGTTTATATCTATACTATGTATAATCATTAAGATATACTATTCCTGATGACACAAATGCTACCTCGGTGTGCAGTTTAATGGACTAGTGACCACAGTTCCTGCAATGGATAATCATCCTTCAATCACATCTGCCAGTCTTTGCGAAACATCACTATGTTTTGGATCTGTGCTTAGCCCAAAATTTTGCTCAAGAGGAGCCATCCCATTCTGGAGGTGTATTTTTTCATGTTTTAACGTTTAGCTTGTCACCTTTCTTCAGTTTGAGTTCCCTGATTTGCCCACAGCATTTTCCTCCTGAACATACTGTCCTTAACAAGGGTTGCATGCAGCTGTTACATTTCAACTTAAAAATGTATAAAGTTATCCAAACGGAGCAAGGAAAGTGACAGAGCTCTCTTTCACCTCGATAATAAAGTCCTGTCCTTCAAATGTGGAGGAAGCTGTTGGAATGTTGTGCTTGCTTTATTGAGAATATTCAATTCTCTTATAAAAGACAAATAAACAGGAAGGATGAAACTCATAAGCATGTTAAGCACCAATAGTGAGAAAGCTAGTAGCTTATAAGAGAGACAAATCTCCTAGGAAGTGTTAAGCATGAGTATGAATAAGCAAGCAGCTTGTGACACACAGGCAGAATTCAAAAGAGATATTAGTGATTTCTCAGATGTGTTAATGGCAGAATAAGTGGAATACATGATACAAGTGTTTCTTCTAGATAGGAAGGGATAGAGAGACTAAGCCATAAGACATGATTCTCTCAGCTCAATTATGCTCTCCCTAAATTGGCTGCCCATTCGTAACACACATAATAGCCCTATTCTGGCCCTATGTATGCTCTGCCCAAGAAAAGCAGATAAAAGCCTCACCTGTTCAGTGGGCTCACCTGTGAACTCTTCTGTGGCCAGACACCCTTGCCTGATTCTCTCAAATACAGCACACGTTTCCTGTTGCTCCAGGCACCACCTGTTGGTCCCCTTTGTTCAAACATCAATTCTAGTCTTCAAAACTATACTGCCTATGGGGAAGGGTGATGAAGCAGAGAGAGAGAGCGGGGAAGAGAGAGGGAGAGAGAGAGGCATAGACTAGAGAGGAGAGAGGGAGAGAGAAGAGAAAGAGGCGAGAGAAGAAGCAGAGGGGACTCCTAAATGTTGCTAATCTAGAATCTAGGATTCAGGGAGAATGGTCCTTCTATCGTCTTGCATCCTCTCCTACTTCATCTTGTTCCTCTATTTCTTGCTATGAGTTTAAAATGGATTTACTTTCTGTGTGACTGGAGAATCTTAATTTTAACTATGAGCCTTTCTGTTCTACGTCCTCTAAGATAACTTTCCTAGAAGTGTTCTGGGAAGCTACTATCACATCAAGGGAATTTTCCACATAACAGTTGTACTCTCACTGAATAAAAGTTGCATGCCATTATTTTTGTTCAGAACTGCCACAGGATTTCAGTCCTTCTGTGTGAATTCTCTGGGGTTATTACTTACTGTGACCACATAATGTAATTTTTCAAGATGGCTGACTCATGCCATTCATCCATGTGGTGTTAAAGCTCATAACTTGGCCCCAATTCTCTTCTGGAGCAAGTCCCTATGATTACACTATCCTATTCAGTGAAGGCAGTAGTTTGCAAATGAAGCAACTGACAAAGGGTTAATCTCCAAAATATACAAACAGCTCATGCAGCTCTATGTCAAAAAAACAACAACCCAAACAAAACGTGGGCAGAAGATCTAAATAGACATTTCTCCAAAGAAGATATAATACGGCCAAAAAAACACATGAAAAGATGGTCAACATCACTAATTATTAGAGAAATACAAATCAAAACTACAATGAGGTATCACCTCACACAGGTCAGAATGGCCATCATAAAAAGTCTACAAACAATAAATGCTGGAGAGGGTGTGGAGAAAAGGGGACCCTCCTACACTGTGGGTGGGAATATAAATTGGTACAACCACTATGGAGAACAGGTTCCTTAAAAAACTAAAAATAGGACTACCACATGATCCAGCAACCCAACTCCTGGGCATATATCCAGAGAAAACCATAATTTGAAAAGATACATGCACCCCAATGTTTATGGCAGCACTACTTACAATAGCCAGGACATGGAAGCAATCTAAATGTCCATCAACAGAGGCATGGATAAAGCAGATGTGGTACACATATACAATGGAATATTACTCAGCCATAAAAAAGAACAAAATACTGCCATTTGCAGCAACATGGCTGGACCTAGAGATGATCATACTGAGTGAAGTAAGTCAGACGAAGACAAATATCATATGATATCAGTCATATGTGGAATCTAATTAAAAAAATGATACAAACGAACTTATTTCCAAAACAGAGACAGACTTACAGATATTGAAAACAAACTTATGGTTACCAAAGGGGAAATGTGGGCGGAGGGATAAATCAGGAGCTTGATATTAACGTACACACACTACTATATATAAGATAGATAACCAACACGGACCTATACTGTAGAGCACAGAGAACTCTACTCAATATTCTGTGACAACCTATATGAGAAAAGAATCTGAAAAAGAATGAATATATGTATAGGTATAACTGAATCCCTTTACTGTACACCTGAAACTAATGAAACATTGTAAATCAACGATACTCCAATAAAATTAAAAAAAAAAAAAAAAAAAAAAGAACTCAGTAGTTATCACCTTTGGTCGCCCACTGGAATTACCTCAGGGGGAGTTCAGAAGAATGAAGATGTTGGTGTTTTCCCCCAAAAGACTCTAATATAATCCACCTGAGATGTGGCCTGTGCACCAGGATTTTAAAAGCTCCCCGAATCATCTTAATGTTAGCAAGGTTTGAAGATCACTGCATCTAACCCACTGATGTAATGACATTTAGCTTCCTTAGGCAGTTTTTTTTTTTTTTTAATTATTTATTTATTACTTTTTATTTTTGGCTGTGTTGGGTCTTCGTTTCGGTGCAAGGGCTTTCTCTAGTTGTGGCAGGTGGGGGCCACTCTTCATCGCGGTGCGCGGGCCTCTCACTGTCATGGCCTCTCCCGTTGCGGAGCACAGGCTCCAGACACGCAGGCTCAGTAGTTATGGCTCACGGGCCCAGCTGCTCCGCGGCATGTGGGATCTTCCCAGACCAGGGCTCGAACCCGTGTCCCCTGCATTGGCAGGCAGATTCTCAACCACTGCGCCACCAGGGAAGCCCCCTTAGGCAGTTTTTAAGGACAACAAAAAGTAATAAATGAGGTTCAGAAAAGTTCACCCCAGTGGTTGTCTTGTTGAGTGGTTAATAAAGTGACCTGGGGAAAAACTGCACATCTAGTTAGCCCAGAGTTCAGACCCTGTGACGCAGATTCATTGAGGCCCCAGCTGCTCTTTGGCACCAATTGGTGGGAGGAGTTTGCAACAGCTTAATATCCGGGGATAACTTTAGGGGTTGTGTGGCTGAAAAAACTTTAAGGAGAGGAAAAATAATTTCATCAATCTCCTCCTCATTTGGAGCTTATTTTGTTGATTTGGTTTGAGATCTTGGGCTGAGAGAACACAGCTGACCCTTGAATGACACAGTTTGAACTGTGCAGGTCCACTTACATGGGGACTTTTTTCAGTAGTAAATACTACAGTATTTACTGCATGATCTGCAGTTGGTTGAATCTGCAGATACGGAACCCCAGATACAGAGAAGCCATGGATAAGGAGGAAGGAGGATATGGAGGGCCAACTATAAATTACACTTGAACTTTCAAGTGCATGAAAGGTCTACCTTCCTAACCCCTGCATTGTTCAAGTGTCAACCATACTAGGAACAAAAGACCCTTCCTGACTCTGATATTCCAGAAACAGTGTCTACTTTCAACATTTTCTGGGGCTAACACATATGGAAGGTTTGCCTCCTATTTTTCCTATTACCCTTACCTTGCCCTCCATAAGCTCAATTGCATTACCTGCAATAGAAAATAGGAATGCTTGTCCATTTCTACTAAAACAGGTGTATGAAATCAGGAGCCAATTATCAATCTTCTCATAGGTAAGTTCATAGTTTTGCACAGCTTCACTATATTTGCAGTCACCAGTATTTTCACAGGTAACCTTTGTCACTATGACATCATCTGTCCTTATTGGCTACCAAGTGTACATTTTTTGTAAAATCTTCTAAAGAAAAATACAAACTAAATCCACAAGATGACATCATTTTGCTTGAAAAATGACTGATAAGGCTATTTATTCTCAATGTTTTGGTTTTCCTTGTTCTTTTTTTTTTAAATTTACTTTTTCTCTGTCAACTTGCTTTCACGTGCTCCTAAGTGATTTCCATTCACTGCTTTTTATTTATGATGGGATTTTGTAGTTTGTGACTTAAAAAAAATATTAATAAAGAGGAAAACTTTTAAACTCAAGGGTTCAAAGAGCATTTACGTTCACTACAGTTTTATCTTTTTATCATCTGAAATCTGAAGTTTTGTTAGTGAGACAGGGTGACTATGAAAACCACATGAATTTTGGAGGCAGATTCTAAACTGAGGTTTGCATCCTTGTTCAGTTACTCTATAAGCTCAAGTAAGCTATTTATACATCTGCAAAACAAGGCTGATAATACCACATTCTCAAGGTCGTTGACAGGAATATACACATATATACATACAGATACATGTATCTATATCTACACATATAACTATATTTATCTAGCTATCTATATAGTGCTTGGAACATATCAGGGCTCCAAAATGATAGTTACTAATAGATTGCCGACTCTGGGCTGAAGCATGACTGACAATCTGGGTGATGGGTTGGTGGAAACACAGGTCTTGGCAATTATTTTCCAGACATACTTTCACAGTTATTTTAAGTAGAGGGCACCAAAATCTCAAGAGGAGAATTCCAAAGACAAGTGTGGCAGCTAGAATATAGATTGAACATAATGGACACATGAGACTTTCCCCTTGACTGATGATTAAGGGTAGATGACTTCTTATAATTTTTAACATTGCAGATGAAGTGATACAACCTACTCTACTGGAAACTTTAGTTAAAATCTTAATGTGTCTGAGTGATCCGTTTTATTTTAAAGTTTACTTCACTTCAGTTTTTTAAAATATTTACTTCAGTGAAGAATACAAAAGATGATTAAGATACAGTTCTTGGGCTTCCCTGGTGGCACAGTGGTTAAGAATCCATCTGCCAATGCAGGAGACACGGGTTCGAGTCCTGTTCTGGGAGGATCCCACATGCCATGGAGCAACTAAACCCGTGTGCCACAACTACTGAGCCTGCACTCTAAAGCCTGTGAGCCACAACTAGTGAGCCCGCGCGCCACAACTACTGAAGCCCACGCGCCTAGAGCCCATGCTCCGCAACAAGAGAAGCCACCGCAATGAGAAGCCCATGCACCACAACGAAGAGTAGCCCCTGCTCGCTGCAACTAGAGAAAGCCCGCGCGCAGCAACAAAGACCCAACGCAGCCAAAAATAAATAAATAATTTTTTTAAAAAACAAAAAAGGACACGGTTCTTGACCTCATTGGATTTGTAATCTCAATAGGGAAGCAAGATATACACAAGTGAGTTTAGATGTGGTTACAAAATGGTGTATGATTATAAGTTGATAATTGACATAGATAAATACAGATAAGGTCTTGAAGAAAGACTTTCAATGTGGGTTGGAATTATTCGAGAAGTTTTTCTAGAAGACACATGAGTTGAGCTGGCTTTAATATATTAAGGGTTAAGGCATGGAGGGTATTTTCTGATATCAAATGATTTGAACTATGGTTTCCTATCACACAGGGATTCATTAAATTATATTTTACTTGCTCTAATTTTTCTTAGAGTTGCAGGGTTATTCATTTTTAATGCCTAATTTTCAGGGTCTGACATCAAAGGGAGATATTTAAGGAATGTTCTGTTGCCTTAGCGCTGAGCACCTTGCTTAGCGGAAGTGCCACACAGCTTCTCATTTGTAAAACTATATGCATTTACAGAGAACTTATTGCAGTAGCAAGGCACAAAAATTCTTTCAGTTTAAATTATCTTCACACTGAGAGCTAAACTTTAAAATGTCTTAATGAAGAAAAACCCATGTGACCACCCAAGCTATTCCTAGGTGCTGTCTGCCTTTCAATGCCCTCTTCCCATTTACATAACTAATTCTTCACTGGCAGAAACAGATCACTGCGTGATTTTTGCTGGAGGAAAGACATGGTAGGAGATCTTTGTAAAGCACACTTAGGTCTCTAAAGGTCGGAAGTTAAAATTTAATGTTAATAAAGGGAACTGGTTTTATACTTATTCTGACTGAAATTAAAATGAATATTGGATATTTCTGAAGGGATCTTGTGAAACAATGCTAGTGGAAAAATTAAGAACTTAACATATACACACATACACATACCTTTACGGCTGAAATGGCGTGGGAACCAATGAAGCTCAGTAAGTAAGCTGTCAAACCCATCAGTCTAGATTGGCTTTCATTTTAAATGCATTTGTTCCTATACCATTGTCTCTGGGGAACACGTACTCTCTGTGCCGCAGAACTGAAATTAAATCTCCTTTCTTTTAGTTGAATGCTTTCTCTCAATTTAGCCTGAATCTGGATATGAGGACAAGATTGAAGATAGACTCGATTTAAACATTAAATACTATTTTTAAATTTTCAATGCAGATTGAGAGTCGTTAGCTTCTGTTTCAGTCAAAAGAAACAAAATGAGATAAATACAGAGCAGTGTTGAGAAGAGTATAGGGCCAGAGGTTACATGAGCTGCTCAGAGATTTTGGAGGACTTCTGAAAGACAGGATGGTAAAAGAATTCTATTTATATTAGTTTCCCAAGGCTGCCATAACAAATTACCACACACTTGGTGACTTAAAACAAATGAAATCTTTTCTCTCACTGTTCTGGAAGCCAGATGTCCAAAAGCAAGGTGTTGGCAGGGCCACATTCCCTCTGAAGGCTCTAGGGGAGAACGCTTCATGCCTCTTCCAGTTTCTGGTAGCTTGTGGCTGCATGACTCCACTTTCTGCCCCATCCTCACGTGACCTTCTGCCTGTGTCTCAAATGTCCCTCTCATCTTCCTGCTAAGGACACCAGCTCCTGGCCTTAGAGACCATCATACATCCAGAATGGTCTCATCTTGAGAGCCTTATCTTAATTACATCTGCAAAGACAGTCTTTCCAAATAAGGTCACCTTCACACTTACCGAGCGTTAAGATCTGAACATATCTTTCGGGGGCCACTATTCAACCCACTGCACCTTTACAGAATAAAACAGCACAGAGGAACCAACTGTCCCAAACTTGCCAAGGAGGAAGCATCGGAAGTAATGAAGGTAAGAACTACTTTTCAGGGCAAAGCCTCAAGAAGTTCTGAGCTCCATATGAGTGACTGAGCAGAGCAAGAGTGGGACATGGAAGAGAAATCAGGGGAATGATGGACGTTCTACAGAGGAGCAACGACATCCTTCTTTACAGCTCTCCTGCCTCTTCCCCCCTCTCTTCCTATCCTAAGAAAAATCTGGCATTTGTGGCTTTTATTCCTGATCTTCTTACCAGTGAAGACCAGAAAATAATGCTCTCAGGTAATAAACATTCTTCTTGAGGAGGGTTAGTCTTTTGAGCTGTTATTGGAGTTATTATTACTCCCTGGCATTTTAGGGAATATCAGTTGCTCCCCTTCTGCCTACTTTAAAGTTGTCCTGTGTGCCTGTCCACATGCAGAGTTCAGAACCAACCTCCTGTTCAGGAGAAAGACCTGCTGCTGAGCAAATAACCGCTCATATAAGCTATATGTGGTCATCCATCCAGTCTACACACAGGAGTAAAAATAGGGAACCAGGGGCTTCCCTGGTGGCGCAGTGGTTGAGAGTCTGCCTGCCAATGCAGGGGACACGGGCTCGAGCCCTGGTCTGGGAAGATCCCACATGCCGCGGAGCAACTAGGCCCGTGAGCCACAGCTACTGAGCCTGCGCGTCTGGAGCCTGTGCTCCGCAACCAGAGAGGCCGCGCTAGTGAGAGGCCCGCGCACCGCGATGAAGAGTGGCCCCCGCTCGCCGGAACTAGAGAAAGCCCTCGCACAGAAACGAAGATCCAACACAGTCAAAAATAATTAAAAAAATATTAATTAATTAATTTAAAAAATAGGGAACCAAGGATCATCAGACTTGTGAAGAAAAGTCAACACCATGGGAGAGAAAGATCAATTTTTTTTTATAATTCATATCAATTATGATAATTTATAACACTTAAATAGTCCTTACTGTGTGCTAGAAACTGAATAAAACTCTTTAAAATAAAGCAAACAAACTTTGAAAAAACTCAAATTACTATTTTCAGAAAGATTTCAAGGACCTATGGCCTTGATTTCCCGTATCTGTGAAATAGGGTGGTTAGAGGATTAAGTGAGTTCACAGATGGAAGCACCTAGAACAGGTTCTAGCGTGACTGCATCAAAAGAACAACACTCATTTGAGATTTAGATAAAAATCATTTTCTCGGAAAACGTTCTTTATATTATCTTTATCTCTCTGAGTCCAAGCAAGAGACAGACACGTGCCATTGTAAACAAGGGAGAACCCTTCATATACAGAATTATTAAGCAGTGAGAGGACAACTCCAGTATGCGGCGAGGAAGGTAAAAGGTGTGTTAGGTCCGAGGGAGAGGACCTGAGGGGGTGTCCCAGGAAGCACACTTGCAGGGAGCCCCCCCAGGGCTCGGCTTCAGGCCTTGTGGGAGGAGGTGCGGCTGCACTGCTCTGGACGGCCAAGAAGCTCGTTGGCCTGCCCGGACCGGATCTCGTCCACAGCCACGAGGCAAGGAGCAAGCACCGTGCAGGGTGCAGGGAGGCGGGGATGTGCAAGGGGCTAGTGCACCGGTGGAGACAAGAGGGCTTTGCACTGTCCACACGGGGAGGGCTAAGGGAGGGGGTTACCAGCCTGGGCTGGAACTGTCGTGTCGCTGGGGACCACAGATTCTGGTCTCAAGCCTGGAGCCGACCATCACCAGTCGTTCTCAGATGTGCACGGCGACCAAGGGCGCGGCAGCTGGAAGCAGCCAGACGCCCTCTTCCCGCCCGCGGCGTCTCTCCACCGCCCTCTACTGAGGAATGTTGGCATCGTGCTCAATCTTGGCGGAGAAATGCCGAAAGGAATACCATGCGTTGTCACAGAGCAGGTATTGAAGAATAGATTTAAAGCTCAGAGGCGATACGTTGATAACTATAACAGAATCTAAGAAATCATATTGGAAAATACTTGTATAATTGAAAATCAGCTGCCTTCTTGTCCCTGGAGGAGTGCAATGAGGTAATTATTAAATGTTCAGCTTGACTTTCTTCTATTTCCTCATGATTGAAAGATCCATATGATAGCTAATACTTTAGTGTCCGGTACCCTTAAAAGCAGACTGGATGCTTTAACCTATTAAACGTTCCCTATAAACCTTTGAATTACGTATTGTTACTATTTACGCCTGAGGAAACTTACATATACTTTATTTACCCTAACTTTGGATCAGAGACTAATAGCCAGTCTTTATAGCCACTTGTGGGGAGAAAACAAACCAACCAACCAACCAACCAAAAAAACTCAACTATTCTAATATTTGCACAAATGTCATGATGATAGTTTTGATGAAATTCCACCTCTGTATACTTATGGTCTTATAAAAAAACAAACATTGGGCAGGGAGCAGCTACTGGTAAAACTGAATTCAATAGACCACATCAAATACAGTTAATTATTTTTATTTTTTACTAAGAATAATGGAAAGTACCTAGAAACATTAGTTGTGCTTTAGCACTTCAATGAGGTCAATATCTAAAATATCTAATCCTTCTGTAAGAGGTTGTTACTTTTCTTGGAGTGAGGAAGGTGGGGAAGAGCTACAGGCATAGAAAACTACAATCCCCCTGGTAGAATTGTTGACTTTGTATTATTGTTGTTGTTATTTTGCTAACCAATCTTCCTTGCTTTGAGTTGAGTATATAATAATATATCATAGAGCTAGACTGGTCTTATGGTGGGCTTTTTGAGTCATATGCTGGGATAATATATTGAGGAAAAATACCTTGGGGGAAAAAGTTAAGGTAAAGGAGAACACTTCTTTTATTCTTAAAGGATCATTAAAGCTTAAATCTTAGCACTGATCAGGGCATAGAGAACCATATGCAAACTCTAATGTCATTTTTTTCTTCGAAAAGAAACTTTTTGCCTAATGAACATCATGTAATAGAACATGCCACTTGGCACTACTGCCCCTTCCCTGTCCAGTGGGAAACAGAACAATGGTATTCAGCTTGTGGTGAAAGAGCAAAATGTCCCACCAAAAGTGATGCCATTAGGAAAAAAAATACAACATTGCTGGAAGCTCAAAAACTTCTTGACAACCAAACTTTGCTTTGGAAAGATTAGCTTTCTTTAGCATAGTATGTTCACTATGAACATTAAGAGATGGTACTTTCCATTGTTTTGTCACCTCAGACCAAATTCTTTATTCTGAAAGAAAATTAACATATACATGAACAAGTTTATTTAAAAATATTTGTATAAATGTTTATTTCAAATATCTCAATCAGATTTTTTTTTCTCATTGCACTACTCCAGGGACAAGAAAGCAGCTGATTTTCATTTATACTAAACTATTTTCCAATATGATTTATTAGATTAGTTAACAAAACAATTTTAACTTCACGTTAGAACTTAATCATTCAAGATGCTTATTTTGACAGCAACACAATTGTTCAAAATCACAGCCTGTTATCTTCAATGCTTCATCAATTTCTTGTGTAGCTTTAGTCTGCACCATTGCAGTTGCTAAATTACAAGTTATCAGTAATCTTACTTTACCTAGATGAAGTGGAGTTATATTTTACGGTAATTTATTATTCCTGGTAGCTCATAGTTTTATATATACAGAAAATAATACTGAAAATGATGTTTTCAGGTACTGGATGTGCCCAACGGATTTTCCATATTTAAGTTTGCAATAAAGTTCCATCTTTACATTTAAATTTGGATTTATTTGATTATTTGGAAACTTTATATTACTGGAAAGATCATGAAGCACGCTGATCTCCTTGGCTCCTGTCCTGCTTCCTCTTTTCACTTACTGCCTGAATTGTCCTGTTCAGGTCATTTAATTGCTCTGTTAGGAAATATGCCTAATTGCTCTGTTTTTATCCTTTAAGATTGTGAGGGTAGGATTGGAATCATGCATGGGGCAGCTATCTGTCTGAACAATCAGACAACACTCTAACACTCCTTTCTGGAATCCTTGCTTCATCTTCGTATCTGTTCCTCCCTCATTTTTGGAAATAGACAAAACTGGCCCCCTCCCAGATGACATATGCAGCAATTCACTGCATACTTCCTCAATGGAACGTTCCAGGCTTGGGGTGTCTCCCAAACTCTGTAGACATAAGCTTAAACAGAGCTGATGATAAGCCTTGGTGGAAAGAGTCTGAGTTTTGGAGACAAAAGAAGGGAAAAAACATGAAGCAGTCACCACCAGCTATGTGGCTTTTGGCAGTTTGTTACTGCTCAGAGCTTTAGTTCTGACATCGGTAAAACTGAGATAATATTTGAACTCAGCAGGCTACGCGGCTGTTGTAAAAATCAGCTCTAGAAATGTAGGTGAAAGTACTTTACAAACCATAAAAATAGACATGTTATAAAAATAATATTCGGAGGCATAATGATAGATGATAAATTTCAACTCAGACATACTTTCTTTGGAATATTTGTTATGCCCTGCTGTGTTGATTTTACATGGGTTTTCTCTTGTACCCACTTTTTGGACCTAATTTTACCTTGTTTCCATATTTAAGCATATCATGGGACCCTATGTATTACTTAATTGAAAGTTAATTTTATTGACCAAGGAAAATAAATCTTTAAACAGTAATAGTGCAATTTGTTTATACTCGGGTTATAAAAAAAAAAACTGCTAAAAGCTTTTAAGTTGAATATTTTTTTAGTATGTTACTAAAAGGCTCTGGAAAAAGCAGATGGAGTTCAGTATGCCTAAGGAAATTATTTTTAAAGACCCACTGAGTGAACCAAAAAGAAAAACTCATTCCAAATCACAATTGGCTTGCTCAGAATAATTTTCAGAATTTAATTGGTAATTGATAAAGAAATTAACTCTTTCCAGTTTGGGAACTATTTTCAAATTGTACCTGAGTTTTATTGGGAATGATAGGAAATAAATTCGCTGAAATCTACTAACTCTTGGGATTAAAAATATGTTTTTATCATTTCGATTTTGCTTGCAATTTTACAGCTTACTCTGATTTTCCTCTTCTTTTATGATTTTCAAATATTACCTACATCAAGCTTGTATAAAACATTGTCTTTCTTTAAACACGTATGGTGAAAATCATTCAAGCAGATGGCTATCCACCGTGGTTGGTAACCAAGGATCCAGTGCCAGCTCAGTTGTTCCTGAAATGGAGTCCAGTTTAATAACTCAAATGAAGACAAGAATTAAATTGGAAATTGCAGGCTGAAATAGTCTGCATTTGATCAGAAAGAGATTATAGGAAGGAAAGAACACAGTGAAACAGCCTGTATTTTAAAAGGAGCCGGGTTTCTGATAGTTCTGTGCTTTATCAGTTCATAATCAAAGTAAGCAATATAAACCTACTTTTAAAACACTAATATATGTTTGTTTTTTTTTTTTAGGAGAAGCCAATTCCTTGCAGATGTTAGTGGCATTAACATTCTCTTTCTTGACATTTAGAACCATAATGTTCTGGACTTGCAAAAGAAAATTTAGTTTTGCTTTGTTGGAGGTTTGGGGTAGGTAATGATTCTAGCCTGTCCTCTGCCCACTCTAGCTAGGTGTTCAGATGTTTCTGAAACTTCCTGTTATTTCCAAACTCCCAAGATTAGGGGTGGGCAATTTTTTTTAGCGCAAACGAAACCTTGTAGGATGAGGCAAGATTGGGGTTGGTCACGATCTCTTACTTGTATAACTATATTATGTACCAACTGTATAGCTAGTAAAATTGATTCTACTGTACCATAAGATACAAAAGCCCATTTGGTGAAATTTATAATATTGTGGAGCAGAGAGATTAGGGCAAGCCATGTAGCCTCTTTAAGCCTTAATTCCCTCCACTGCAAATGGGTTTAATAATAATACCTACAGGAAGACATTATGAGGAGTCATTGACACAATCATATGAGATTCATAGAATATTCCTGACCTTGAGAGAGCAGAGCAGTTAGGAGTACACAGTATCTCTGAGTCCAAATCCTGACTCCATTACTTGCTTGCTGTTGGACCTTGGGCAAATACCTAACCTCTCTATTCTTTGATTTCCTCAGTTATAACATGGGATTAATAAAGTAATAGCTCATTCATAGATATGTTATGAGGATTAAATGAACAAATGTTTATAAAGCATTTATTACAGGGCCAGCACTTAGCTATTGTTTGCTAACTAAATAACTTAGCCATAAGCACACAAATGTAAGTTTATCATTATCATATTTTCTCAAAAGAAATGGAATATTTTTGGTAAAACTTAAAAATTGCCATATTAAGAAAAAGAAATAAAAGGTATCCAAATGGGAAGGGAGGAGGTAAAACTGTCACCATATGCAGATGACATGATACTATATATGGAAAACCCTAAGGACTCCACACAAAAACTACTAGTTGTAATAAGTGAATTCAGCAGAGTAGCAGGATACAAGGTTAACATTCAGAAATCAGTTTCATTCCTTTACACTGACAATGAAATATCAGAAGGGGAAGGTAAAAAAACAGTACCTTTTAAAATCACACCAAAAAATAAATAAATAAACTACCTGGGAATAAACCTGACCAAGGAAGTGAAAGACTTATATGCTGAGAACTATAAAACATTAATAAAGGAAATAAAAGAGGATTCAAAGAAATGGAAAGATATCCCATGCTCTTGGATCGGAAAAATTAATATTGTTAAAATGGCAATACTACCCAAAGCAATCTACAGATTTAATGCGACCCCTATCAAATAACCCATAACATTTTTCATAGAAATAGAATAGTCCAAAAATTTATATGGAACCATAAAAGACCCAGAATTGCTAGAGCAATCCTGAAGGAAAAAAATGAAGCAGGAGGCATAACTCTCCCAGACTTCAGACAATACTACAAAGTTACAGTAATCAAAACAGTGTGGTATTGGTACAAAAACAGGGATATGGATCAATGGAACAGAACAGAGAGCTCAGAAATAAACATACACACCTACGGTCAATTAATCTTTGACAAAGGAGGCAAGAGTATAAAATGGGAAAAAGACAGTCTCTTCAACAAGTGGTGCTGGGAAAGTTGGACAGTTGCATGTAAATCAATGAAGTTAGAACACACCCTCACACCATTCACAAAAACAAACTCAAAATGGCTTAAAGATTTAAACATAAGACACAACACCATCAAACTCCTAGGAGAGAGCATAGGCAAAACATTCTCTGACATAAATCGTACCAATGTTTTCTTTGGTCAGCCTCCCAAGGCAATAGAAATAAAATCAAATGAACAAATGGGACCTAATCAAACTTACAAGCTTTTGCACAGCAAAGGAAGCCATTAAAAAAAAAAAAAAAAAAAAAAAAAAAAACACAAGGCAACCTATGGAATGGGAGAAAATATTTGCAAATGATACGACAGACAGGGGCTTAATCTCCAAAATATACAAACAGCTCATACAACTTAACAGCAAAAAAACAAACAATTCAATCAAAAAATGGGCAGAAGACCTTATTAGACATTTCTCCAAAGAAGACATACAGATGGGCAGCAGGCACATGAAAAGATGCTCGACATCACTAATTATTAGAGAAATGCAAATCAAAATTATAATGAGGTATCACTTCACACTAGTCAGAATGGCCATCATTAAAAAGTCTACAAATAACAAATGCTGGAGAGGATGTGGAGAAAAGGGAACCCTCCTACACTGTTGGTGGGAATGTAAGTTGGTACAGCCACTATGGAAAACAGTATGGAAGTTCCTCAGAAAACTAAAAATAGAATTACCATATGATTCAGTGGTCAGACTCCTGGGAATATACTCAGACAAAACTATAATTCAAAAAGACACATGCCTATTTAGGTCTTCCACCCATTTTTGGATTGGGTTGTTTGTTTTTTTGATACTGAGCTGCATGAGCTGCTTGTATATTTTGGAGATTAATCCTTTGTCAGTTGCTTCATTTGCAAATAGTTTCTCCTATTCTGAGGGTTCTTTCTCCAAAGAAGATATACAGATTGTCAACAAACACATGAAAGGATGCTCAACATCACTAATCATTAGAGAAATGCAAATCAAAACTACTATGAGGTATCACCTCACACCAGTCAGAATGACCATCATCAAAAAATCTACAAACAATAATTGCTGGAGAGGGTGTGGAGAAAAGGGAACACTCTTGCACTGTTGGTGGGAATGTAAATTGATACAGCCACTATGGAGAACAGTATGGACGTTCCTTAAAAAACTAAAAATGGAAATACCAAACGACCCAGCAATCCCACTACTGGGCATATACCCTGAGAAAACCATAATTTAAAAAGAGTCATGTACCACAATGTTCACTGCGACACTATTTACAATAGCCAGGACATGGAAGCAACCTAGGTGTCCATCAACAGATGAATGGATAAAGAAGATGTGGCACATATATACAGTGGAATATTACTCAGCCATAAAAAGAAATAAACTTGAGTTATTTGTAGTGAGGTGGATGGACCTAGAGTCTGTCATACAGAGTGAAGTAAGTCAGAAAGAGAAAAACAAATACCATATGCTAACACGTATATATGGAATCTAAAAAAATAAAAGAAGAAATAGTTCTGATGAACCTAGGGGCAGAATAGGAATAAAGATGCAGACATAGAGAATGGACTTGAGGACACAGGGAGGGGGAAGGGTAAGCTGGGATGATGTGAGAGAGTAGCACTGACATATATACACTACCAAATGTAAAATAGATAGCTAGTGGGAAGCAGCTGCATAGCACTGGGAGATCAGCTCGGTGCTTTGTGACCACCTAGAAGGGTGGGATAGGGAGGATGGGAGGGAGACGCAAAAGGGAGGGGATATGGGGATATATGTATACATATAGCTGATTCACTTTGTTATACAGCAGAAACTAGCACAACATTGTAAAGCAATTATACTCCAATAAAGATGTTAAAAAAAAAAAAAAAAGACACATGCATCCCTATGTTAATAGCAGCACTGTCCACCATAGCCAAACCATGGAAACAATGTAAATGCCCATCGACAGATGAATGGATAAAGAAGATGTGGTACATATATACAATGGAATACTACTCAGTCATACAAAAAAACAAAATAATGCCATTTGCAGCAACATGGATGCAACTAGAGATTAAGTGAAATAAGTCAGAAAGAGAAAGACAAATACCATATGATATCACTTGTATGTGGAATCTAAAATATGACACAAATGAACCTATCTATGAAACAGAAACAGACTCATAGACATAGAGACCGGACTTGTGGTTTCCAAGTGAGGGTGGGGGGAGGGATGGATGGGAGTTTGGGGTTGACAGATGCAAACTATTACATTTAGAATGGATAAACAACCAGGTCCTAATGTATAGCACAGGGAACTATATTCAATATCCTGTGATAAACCATAATGGAAAAGAATATAAAAAAAGAATGTATAGAAAAATTGCCCTATTAATACATTGTGAAATTTAGAAACCTAAATAAGGATGTAATAATGAGCTAAATATTCTGTTAACACAAATATATTTTAAACAAGACAAGCTAGAATGATATTTGTCATAAATTGACATTGAAAAAAATTATTCTTCCATGCTGACTAATGCTAAAACTAATTTTCATTCTTGTAATATTGTTTGTTTAATTTTGGGCAAAAAATATTCCATTCTAAGCACAGTTTGGGAAATGTCAAACAAAGGTACCTGTAATTTTTTTTATGATATTTTAAAATCACTCTCACAGGTACATGAAAGGGTGCTCTACATCACTAACTATAGAGACATAAAAAATCAAAACCACAATGAAATATCACCTCACACCTGTTAGAATAGCTATCATAAGAAAAATGAAAGATGATAAATACTGGCAAAGATATGGAGAAAAGGGAACCCTTGTGCAGCAGTGATGGGATTGTTAATTGGTGCAGCCACTGTGGCAAAAAGTATGCATGTTCCTCAAAAAAGTAAAAATGGAACTACCATATGATCCAGCAATTTCATTTCTGGGAATATATTTGAAGGAAGTGAAAACTCTATGTTAATGATATTTCTGCACCCCCATGTTCATACCAGCATTATTTACAATATGCAAGACATGGAAACCACCTAAGTGTCCATCAATGAATGAATGAATGGCTAAAGAGATTGTAGTATATATATATATACAATGGAATACTATTCAGCCATAAAAAGGAAGAAATCCTGCCATTTGTGACAGCATGGATGAACCTTGAGAGTATCATGCTAAGTGACCTAAGTCAGAGAGAGAAGGACAAATATCATATGACCTCACTTATATGTGGAATCTAAAAAGAAAAAGAGATCCAGTTTGTGGTTACCTGAGGTGGGGAGTGGAGGGAGGGGGAACTGGATGTAGGTGGTCAAAAAGTACAAACTTCCAGTTATAAAATAAATAAATACTATGGATGTAAAGTACATGACTCTAGTTAACGCCACTGGGTGGTATATTTCAATGTTGTTAAAAGGGTAAATCCTGAGATCTGATCACAAGGAAAAAGACAATATTTTTCCTTTTCTTTTTCTTTTTTTTCGTGTCTGTATGAGATGAAGGATGTGAACTGAACTTATTGTGGTCGTCGTCTCATAACATTTGCAAAACAAATCATTACGTTGTACACCTTAAACTTATGCAGTGTTGTTTGTCAGTTATATCTCAGTGAAGCTGGGAAAGAAAATCACTCCCAACAAATTGGTTGATTACTTTTTTTTTCAAATTTCAAAATTCAAATTTCTATTTTAATAGATATATGCAAAAATTATTTGAATTGGTAATAAACATTAGTAACTTAAATATTTCTTTTACTTTCTTTTCATTATAATTCATTTAAATTAGTTGGATCTCATTAAAACTGGGGAAAAAAATTAAGATACGCCAAGAGCCGGTGTATTAGTTTTATATTGCTGACCGTAACAAATTGGCCCAAAACTTAGTGGCTTAAAATAATAGTTAATTCAATAATTTATAGTTCTGTAAGTCACATTCTGACACAAGCATCACCAAGTGGAAATCAAGCCATAAACAGTGCTGTGTTTACTTCTGGAGGCTCTGGGAGGAGCATTTGTTTCCTTGCCTTTTCAGCCTCTGAGGCTGCCCCCGTGCCTTGGCTCCTGGACCTCTTCCTCTAGCAGCTGGGCATCACATGGCATCGTCTTGATACTGACTCTTCTTCCTCCTTAAGACTTTTAATAACCCTGTGGTTATAGTGGGCCCACCCGGTTAATCCAGGATAATCTCCCCTATTTTAACATCAGTTGGTTCATAGTACTCTATCTGCAACATTAATTTCACTTTGTCATAGAACCGAACATATTCAAAGTTTCTAGGGATTAGGTCATGGACACCTTTGAGGAAGGAGCATTATTCTGTCCATCACAGTTAGCAACCATAATCAGCCTGTGAATTCTTGTATCTAACTGGGTTATTATGGGTATATTATGGGTATCAATTATGTGATGAAAAAGATAAATTTCATTCACCTAAAAATGCTTAAGACTAGTGTAAAGATGGTGGGTTTTCTACCCACAGGGTGAAGCAGACAAAGCAAGAAGTTCTTTTAAGTATCATCAAATCTCAAGGAAATTTTGGCCTAGGGAAATTTTTAGCACTGGCAACAAGATTAAAAGGATTGGTTTTCACACAGCCTTTAAGGCATTGACTGTGTCCATTATTTGTGAATATGTGATGTCGGCAAAGACCTCCTTATTCTTTCAAATAAAAGGCAGCTAAATATCAAAGTTTTATCAATTTCTATGACACCTCTCTTTGCAGATGGTATTGAAGACTTCCCCAAAGTATTGCTAATATAGTAGATCTTAAAGATGAATAATGGAGAATTTCAATGTATCATCAAATATTTGTTATGTATTATGGTCTCCCAGGCAGGCTACAATATACTATAATGATTTAAATGATAGTTAAAAACCAAAAGTTCTTCTTTTACAAAATGAAGTCTGAATTTGCAGAATAAATTTAACTAATGTGGTAATCTCTTAGATACAATTTACATATTGATATTTTTTGGTATCATGATATTCAATTTTTGCAATTTGGGCTTTCCTGATTAGGAATTTGGAGGGTATGATCAAAATGCATCAACACAATTGAAGAATAAATTTACACTTTGTAGGTCTTGGAAATAGAGTACACTGGGACATTGAAGGATTTTTATTTACTGTGTTACCACAGAAGACCAAACCATAACATTGTAGCCAGTTTACCATGAAAATCAAGAAAAAGTTAAAATATATTCAAGCACAATTCCATTTGTTTACTAACTGTGCCAGACTGACTTTAAAATGCATTAGCCTCTTTAAGGGCCATGATCAATACTTTTAAAACTTTCAACTCTCCTGGGTCTCTTAAAACCCATGGGCTGTGATGTAATCAATTGGCGGTATCAGTTGCCTTTCAATATTCTTCTATTTAGCCTCCTAGTCTGTATCCCTGATTGCTTTAGCCCAAAGAAAATCAAAAGGGGGTTTCAGAAATTGGAAGCAAAATTCTTTTGAATTAAGTTCTGTATGCCTCTAAACATTTATATTTTAACTCATGAGAAGATGGGCACTGTTGATTTCTAAGCTGATGTCTACTCACCAATTCTGAGCATAAGATCGTCTTCCGGCCCAACTTCTATTAAATTCTGCCTGTAAGATCAGTTTTTCTATAGTGAATAGGATCTTCAGTTGTCTGAGTAAACCTTTCTTATGGCCTCTGTTCAACAACTGATCCAGATTAAATGACAACATGCCTTACAGTCAAGCAGATCTTTGCTCTTGTTAGCTGGGTTTTAGCTATTCCCTAATCAGTTTGTATTTATTATTGTAATTATATGATTCAATTAAGTGACTGTGAATAAAAATAAATTTGGCTTACTATAAATAAAATAAATGGAATACTTTGGAAAGGCTGTTAAATGTTAGTCACTAAAAGCTTATGTCAAATTTGGGGTGGGAGAGGCACCTCTAAACCAAAGGGTAAAATCTCCACCCAGATTGAATTAAAGCAATCTTAAACACAACTGGTAATAAAAGTTTATGGTGTTTATGTAAGAAAGATGAAGTGCAACTCCAATTAGCAGTCTGAAAAAATAAAAAAGGAACTCGGTTTAATCAAAAGTTTGGCAAATGAGTGTGCATTTCTATATATTTAACTGAAATAAAATGTTGAACATATATATATATTTATATGTCCCTATGAGTTTTTATAACTTTGTGTTCTAACCAAGTTTTTCGATTAACTGACAAACTCCTGGTCTTAGTTTGAGATAGGAAGACTTTACAGAAAGTTATTAACCTTTTCTTTTAATTATCACTGTAATCACTAAGCACTGTGGAATGCTGGCTCACTGAAAATGAACTATGTGGCACTGAAAATGAGCTATGTATTTGACAATATCATTCAGGGATAAGAACTATAGCTTTGAAACTAATACAACATTGTAAATCAACTATACTCCAATAAAAATTAAAAAAGGAACTATGACCTTGAAGTTAGCTTGGCAATTCTTATTTGCATGACCTTGGAGAAAGTTCTTAGCCATGCGAATTTAGTTTCTTTGACTCTGGACAAAATTCTTAACCCCTCAGATTCAGTTCTTTTATTTTTAAAAATAGAATTTAAAATACCAATCTTAAGGAGAGCACGTTAGTAAATATATGTAAAAATGCCTGGCACAGAGTAGTCATTAAATAAATGTTAGTTTCCCTTTCTTTAACTGGAATTATATATATGCTGTTTTAGAAGACTTATGTAGTACTGTGTTGATTTTCTTCAAGATCTATTTTCCTTTACATTTTTATCTACAAAACTTAATATCGCAGCAAAAATTCTACTTAATTTGTGAATATGCAATAGGTATTTGTGAGTTATAAAACTCATAAAGTTTTAGGAGTCTTAAAAAAAAATCAGTGTATTTCCACCTTATTGAAGAATCCTGCTTTTCTTGCTTAAATGTGAATACAAGAACATTGTACGAGGTGTCATGACTTTTATAACTAGGTACTTAATGCAATTCTCCCCTTGACTTGCCTTCTGTAAACTTTATCTGATTGTCTTCTAAAAAGTTCTGATTAGGGTAAATAAAGAATATAACATTTTATTTGGATTTAAACATATTTAATCAGAAGTAAATTGTCTCAAAATAATAGTGTTGGCCATACTGCATTAAAATACAACACAAAACACACAAATCTATTTAATATCTGAATTTTCACTAGGCTAGTGAATAATGAAAGTCATAGAAAAGCTCTAGTTGTAAATTTCATAATCTAGGACACCGATGACTAAACTAAACTCTCTTATTCCACAGATGGAAGTAGGCAAAGCCTATTAATGTAAGAAAAGAATAGACTGCCTTGGATTTTCATTTACCTGCAAAAATGGAATTATTACCTCCTGAGTGACCATTTGAACAACTACAACCTGGAAGAAATCTTCCTGCTCATATGTTTAAAACATATTTTATACGATATCTTCTTTTATTAAAAAAATTTCTTTAAAGAATTATTTCCCCCCAAGTACTAGGCAATAACAAGATAAAAATGCAAGACTTTTCCCCTATAGTTTGGATGTTTCTCAAGCCCTCTTATTTTCCTTTTTTAAGTAATAAAGTGTATAGTAGTTGGGTGTAATAAAAAAAATTGATGAATAATTAAATGCATAATGAAAAAGACCATCCTAGACTTTTCTCCTTGTAGGTAAATTTCTAGATCCACAAGAGAGATGTGGCATTAGTGGATGAAAGTGTTTAGCATATAGTAAGTCTGTAATAACACTAATTAAATAGCTAACGTAAAATGGTATTGTCAGAGAAAACCTTCTCATATTACCACAATCAATAAAACATATCAGTAGATACCATCATTTTTATAATAAATAACTTAATCCTATTTACCAATTCAGATTAAATCATACGTTTTGAACTAATCTGGATTCAAAATACGGTACTCTGTATCTTACTGTAACTTTTGATAAAATATCTATTTTGCTATATTATTTAATGTAGACTAATATATATTATTAAGCATTGGATTTTAACAGAGAATGATTAGTCTAGCATATATTCATGGTTTCTTTGCCCAAGCCAAAGAGATAATGCATTAATCAAGTCCTTTTCCTACATAAAATGTATTTCATACAAGTTAAACAGAAAACTGCGTTTAAGTAAATGGTGATAAATTCAAATAGAAGAAATCGGTGTTTGCTAGCTCTTTTTATGTTTAGTCATCTATTATTCTTGTTTTAAAAACCATTAGATAAGAAGCTTAGGTAGAAAACTTAAAACTAAAATAGCCTTTTCATGGGGAGGAGCTCTTTTGTAGACAGTGCTCAGTGCAATAAAATTCTTTTTTATTTTATGTTAAAAGTGTACATGGAAGTATTCATTCTAAAATGCTAAAAGATATTACAGACTCTATAGATGAGATACAGAAAGAAACAGAAAGCAAACTATTATTAGCTGTGTGCCAGGACCTTAAAAGTTTAAGCCAGGAATAGAGAATGATGTTGGTTGGTACCTGCCCATCACCAGTTTGGGGTGCGGGCATTTGGAATTTAGAGATCGCTTACATTTTTTGTACTTCAGACTAGTATTATTGAATTGGTCATCATTAAACTGTCTCCTATTTTGATGCTTGACTTGTATCATTCTACCATGCTAGGGGAAATAATATGATGGTCTACCATTCAGTCATATCTTTTGTTTTCACACAGCAGTGGTCCTGAGAGTAGTGTTTAAACAGTCTCTCATGTATGGATACTGTGGCTTTTAAATTCAGTGCTATTTTCAGTAGATGTGAAAGACAAAGTCAAAAAAGGCTGTTACTGTTTTGGTGATTTCATCCACTTTTCTAAGACTTAGGAAGAGTTATCTGCAAATATTTAATTCTCTTGGACTGGAATCTAGTGCCTGTACCTATGATGAAGCAAAGCCTGTTTGCCCACATTGAAGGGATGACAAAGGAAAAGGGAAGAAGAGCCTACATGGGGGTCTCTTCCTTCTGTTTCAGGAGGCCAACATTTTCTGGTTGCTGAAACACAAACAGAAAATGTCAGAGATTGAAGGAGTATGTAGAACCACAAATCCACCTCCTACTGTTTGCAGGAGGTGATGGAGAAGATGATTCTTTGCCAGCTGTGTGTCTATGGGCTCCATTCCACCACTGAAAGCTCAGTGTGGGCGAGCTAGAGGGGGTGTTTGTGAACGAGCATCCCAAGGATGGAGAATAGAGAGAACTTGGTAAAAGCAGAACACAAACTTCCTGCCTAGACGCTGACAAATTGAGGGAAGGCCACACAGAAGGAGCCAGTGTGCCCGGGAGAGGAGTTCACAGGAATGAACAGGAAATTCATAAGAGAGTTTTCCCAGATTTAGAACATTGCTGACAGCTGGAGAGCTGGTAAGTAGATGAGAAAGAATCTTAGTAAGTTTAATAAGTATTGCTCTGTTCTGTGTTTGGATCTTATGGTAACAGTTCTTTGAAGGCATGAGGGAAGAATTAAAGTTGTTTCTGAATTCCTATTGGAGGCTAAAACTGTTTTTTTTTTTTTTTTTAAGCTTGCAAAACATCAGGAGCTAAATCAAGTGGGTCTCTAAGATCAAGAGTTCATAATCCTAGAATGAAACAGAGATCAGGAAAGACAAGATACTTATCTAACAAATTGATCTCATTGGTTACTGTGGCCAATGTCATTCACCCAGGGCATAGTTCCTTCCTTTCTAATCATCCTCAAGTTCATCTCCTGCTAGAATCATGTTCAGCAGCAGAAACTGATTTCCCATGATGTATCAAAGCAGCTGCCCTCCTGCCAAAGTCCAAACCTTCTTGTTTCTCTTAAACGTGCTCTCATAATAGAAGATGCAAGGCAGAATTCCTAATACAAAATGAACATTACTAAAAACAGTTGTAGAGAGAGAAGAAATTTTGGTTGGAATTAGTGATAATACTACTCAGTACACATTTTAAAGAAATATAGGGATTTCTCCATTTATTTATGACGGTGGCACATATATAGAAATTACCAGCTGCTATTTGCAGAGTGCTTACTCTGTGCCGGATGCTCTTCTAACAGCATCACACAGGTTAATTCATTCAGTTCTCACGGACTGAAATAGCTTCTGTTGGGATCATTCAGATTTTTCCTATAAAGAAACTGAGGCACTAAGCACTGGGGGACTCGCTCAAGTTCACACATTTGGTAAATAGCAGAGCTGGGACTTTGATGCTAGAGACAACATGCTCAACCATCACGCACACAGGGACACCTTGAAGATGTTGCAGGTTGGGTTCCAGACCATCACAATAAAGCCAATATTGCAATAAAGTCACACAATTTTTTTGGTTTCCTAGTGCACATAAAAGTTATGTCTACACTATACTGTAGTCTATTAAGTGTGCAATAGTATTCTATCTAAAAAAAAGTATATACCTTAATTTAAAAATACTTTATTGCTAAAAAATGCTAACCGTCATCTGAGCCTTCAGCAAGTCTTAATCTTTTTGTAATAGTAGCATGAAAGATCAGAGATCACCATGACAAATATAATAGTGAAAAAGTTTGAATACTGTGAGAATTACCAAAATGTGACACAGAGACTCAAAAGTGAGCAAATGCTGTTGAAAAAATGGCACCAATAGAATTGCTTGACACAGGGTTGCCCCAAACCTCCTTCAATTTGTAAAAAAAAAAAAAAAGCAGTCATCTTCAAAGTGCAATAAAACGCGGTATGCCAGTAGTAGTGCCTTTATTGACTCAAGTTAACAAACGACGTCTGGTTAAAATTCCTATTAGATGTTACTCATCTTTATATAGTCCTGGCAATTAATATGACAATTTTATGTAAATAAGCATTACATAATTTGTTGAAAAGATGTAATTGTTTCAAGTAGGCTTATTAGAACTTACATATTGCACCAGTACTTTACCAGACGAGGATGTTAATATTACGGCTAGTGTCATGGATAGTGCTATGGCTAAGTCAAGGTCATGTCTTAAAAGTAATCCTCTTTCCAATATTGTGGTCCAAATTACAAAGGTTTTAACTGTATATATTAGGCTGTGTTTTCTCTGAAATGTACTTAGGGAATTTGGAATTGTGCTTTGGTAGACTTCACTGGCTCCCCAACCTTTTATGACCAGGCCCTCGGGATAGGACCTATATATAGTTTGTTTTTCACCCTAATATTTGTACTCACTGGGGAAAACCTGGCCTTTTTTCTTCTGAATGCTTACTATAAAATGGACATACCTGCTCTCTGCTCTGGTTAAGGATGGTGTTTCCTGGTATCCAGGGGAATCATTTTAATTCTCCAAATCTGAGACAGAAAGATTTCCTGTGTAGAATAAATTGAGGCTGCTCCTAATCTGGGATCCTCCTACTTTCTGCTTGGTAAGGACTCTCATCTGTAAGTGATGCTTTCACACCAAGGTATCAGTGATACAGTGGGCCAATGATGTTCTAGATTCCTGCCATCTGCACATGTCCTTTCCCCATTACTTCCCTGCCCACATCATCATGGCGGCCAATCTTAAACCTTAACCATTTCTGCTACAGCCCGATCCAGAACTTTTTTGGCCTGTCTGCTAGTTAGAAATGGCGGGACCTGGAAGGGGCAGAGGCCATTTTGCTTTGTAGTTTCGACATCGGCAAAAATCATGAGGCAATGGCTCCTAAGCGGGGGTCCCACTGGGGTCTGTGGGTAGAATTCGGAGGTGGGGAGTTCATAAATTTTGAAGGGAAGAAGATACACTTTTATTTTCACTAACCTCTAGCTGACATTATTTCCCTCAACCATTATTTACCACAACTGTAGTATTGGTTGTGACTTTGTCACTAGGAGAAACTGGATATTTTCCTATCATGGTTGTTGTAGAGATCTCCGAGTATCATATACACACATTACAATTTTATAATCAAAGCAGCTCCTAGACTTACTAGCAGATTTTATTGCTTAATATGTTAAAAAATAAGCATAGGCCTTATTACAATTTGTTTGTATTTTGATAACAATATTTAATAGAATTGCTTTATTTTGCAATTCTATCTATTGTATTTTACACATTTGAAGTCATGATTCTGGGAAACAAACAACAAGGTTAAGAATCTCTGTTATACATAGAAAACAAATTTATGGCTACCAAAGGGAAAAGGTGGGGGGTGAGGGAGGGATATATTAGGAGGTTGGGATTAACAAGTGCACGCTACTTATATAAAATAATCAACAAGGACCTACTGTATAGCACAGGGAACTATACTCAATACTCTGTAATAACCTATATGGGAAATGAATCTGGAAAAGAATAGATATATGAATATGTATAACTAAATCACTTTGCTATATACCTGAAGCTAACACAACATTGTAAATCAACTATACTCCAATATAAAATTAAAAAAAAGAAAAAGAACCTCTACTATAAGGTGATATCCTAGAGGAAAAGAGTAGAAAAACAAATTAATTGAGGACCTTCTCCGCTTGTTTTGGAAGTTAATGCTGTACGTCTGGTGCCTGCACAGGGGTGCCAAAGGATGAGAATCTAGGGAAGCCGGTGGAGCTGTCCAGATGATGACATACTGTTGCTAATGCATATATTTTTACCCCAACACACTGCATTGTACTCTGTCCATTAAGTGTAAGAAATCTCACACTTAGAGACATAGTGTTGGAGTCTCTTTAGAGACATAGTGTCTCTCAACTTTGTTTAGAGACATAGTGTTGGAGTTGTCTCTTTCATATTAACAATCGCCAAGAGAAGTGTGCCCTGGGGGAGAATAAGCTAGGAACCACGTGTGGACCTTGATCTCTTCCTAGCCAAGCAGAAGTTGAAAAAGGAGGTCGGTAGTCTTTTAAAAGGAACAGCCAATGGACTGCAACACCATGACTACAAGTGTGTCTTTTGAGGTTTGCTCCCTGCTGATCATGCCTGCAAAACAGTGTAGAAATCAGACGTGTCAGAAGGGGACTCGACCATGCTGACTTCACAGCATGGAAGTATCACACCAGTATCACATGGAGCCCCGAGACAAGGCGAAACTTCAGGACACTACTTCCTGCATGTGGTGAAAGTATATTAATATTTATTCAGATATTTGTTTTATTTATTTTCTATTACTATATATGCTAAATAATACAGTATCATCCTAGACTATGTTCCAAGAGCTAGCAACAGAGTTCTTTGTTTTATGCCTTGTATCTGTGATCTTAAGGAGTGTACAGCAGAATCATCTGTAGCACTTAAAAAAAAGTATGCATTCCCTGCCCATCACAAAGATATTCTACATCAGACGCAATGGTAGGTTTTCATACAACTGTGTTTTTTAAAAGGCACATATATAACAAACACAACCCTAGGTGAGAAAAATTACTGAGTCCATGTATAACTAAATCCTTAATTATTTTGATTAAGATAATGAGTTTAAGAACTGATATAATACTAAGGTGACATGAGTTTATATTTCATGCAATTATGTACATTTTGTAATTTTTGGAAAAAGTTACAAAGTAACTAATTCTAACCTATAATATCTAATTTGCCTTTGTATTATAAAATACACAATTAACTATACACAATGAAGAGCATAGAGGGAATCATTTTAATCTACTTAGTAAATTTATAGGCCTCGTATAAAAGCTGTAAAAAGGTTATACAAACATTGCTTCCCTTTATTGAAAGCACTACCTTAACCAGCTTTGCTAAAGTCCTGTGTGCTTGATCTATTGCAAAATCATGACACACATCTCTAAATAGATAACTTTTATCTAATATTTCCATTGTTTTTCTTAGTCTCATCTTGATTTTCCAGTTACCTGCTTTTACTAATGATGAAAATATATCTTCCTTTATTAACTTAGATCCCAGGTTTTTACTCTCTTGAATTCCAAACTCTCTGTATTTATCATTTCCCATCTTATCTGGATATAGAATGTAATTTTATTCTTCAAACAGTCTTCCTCTATTGTCTCACTGATTAAATATCTAGGAACATCTGATGTTAAAGGTACTGTGTCAGACTCTGGAGATATGGAGATAAATATTTAGTCACAGTCTTCGGAGGGAAAACAGGCAATTACAACATCATGTGACAATTGCTATACTCTAGGGAAAACTGAGGAGCTGATTTTGGGGTGACTTTGTCCAGGTTGGCCAGAGGAAATGATTCCTGAAATGATTTAAGTCATTAGTGGAGTTAGGTACTCAATAAAGGTGGAGCTGATTGAAGCACAGGCGGGACATGAAGTTTGGGGCAACTGAAGATAATTATCTGGGTCTCAGTATGGATTGTAATTGATGGAGAAGTTTGGAAATGCGTTTGAAAATATGCTGGGGGCTATAACATTACCTTCTCTGCCAAACAAAGGGATTTACATTTTAAGACAATGAGATTTCAATCAGGGGGAACATATCTAACTTACTTTTTCAAAAATCTACTTGGACTTCTTATGTAAGCTTCATCTTTCTAACCAGCCTGATAGTGTTTCTCCCAACCTCTTACTAAAGGATCTAGTAGATTAAGAAAAAAAAAAAAAAAAAACTTTAACAACATCCAAATGTCAAGACAGAATACCTATTCATAAAAATCTACAAGAAACTTCTACTTATTTGTGAAGCTGGATTGAGAAAAGTGATTGGTGGCCTAACCATTACTTCTGTGACAAAAAATGCAGACCTAAGCCATCAAACAAAGGTAGGAAAGCACTATATCTCTCTTGTGTTGCTTTCTTGTTCAGAGATCCAAAACACGTTCTAAGAACAAAACAAAACCAGCATCCAAAGTGGTTATTCCTATACTCTGTGACGACTGTTGTGTAGATAAAAACACTATTCCTCTGTCTCTCCTTTCCTTCTCTCCCCACTATCTTATATTGTTTCAGAGATGCCAATAAGAAACTTTTTTTCCCCTTCTGTTTATGGACTACTTAAAAGAAACACCTATATACCAGACTACAGAGACTATCTCAGCATATGAAAAAGACCATAAGCTGTGCAGGTGACATTTAGACCACAGTCAATACAACTAGACATTGTTAACACAATTAAGAAAATATAAAGATCTAGAACAAAATACAAATGTACATGCAGTTGATCTCAGGATGGGCAATGACTTCCTAAGAATTTAATTCTAAAAGGAAAAAAAAAATTACATAGGTGACTATATTAAAAACAGCAACAAGAACAAAACTCTGTTTGGATGCTTCTGGTTGCTCCCTAGCAGCATTTGCTTGCTGTTCCAGAGCACTTATTACAGTAATATCAACACTGAGCAGATCCATGTCTGTATTCCATACGCTTCCTGAAGGTTGCAACTGTGCATTTCTGGTCTCTACCTACTGCCTGTCACATATTAGGTATCAGTAAATATTTCTTCAATGACTTTTTCTAAAATCACAAAGATAGAAAAAGAACTTTCAACAAACATAAAAATAAAATTTGCAAGTCAACAAGAAAACACCACTACTCTAGTAGAAAAACATGTTTAAAATGCCCAGATTCTTCAGACATCTGAATTATTAATAAAATATTTCTCAATGTTTATTCTCCCTTCCAGTAAAACCAGTAAAATTAAAACTAGATAATACAAATTTTGCCTATCAAATTGGCAAGTTGATGTACCCTGTTGCACAGGATGGTGGTGTGAATATAGATTTATCACGATCTTGCTAGAATAATTGTAAAGCGCCAAAGCAGGAGACATAGTACCACAATTTCAAAACAAACAAACAAAACAAAACCCAGTCGTATTCTTTATAGCCCTGTTGAACACATTAAACTCCAAATAAACAATGTATAGGAAATAAAGGGAAAATATAAAAATACATATTCATGAATGAAATCAAATAAAATTACTGAAAATAATCCAGCCACAGCCCCAAAACATGACTTATGTTATTCTCCATGAAGGAAACACTTGTGTGTAAAATATATTTCCTACTTGATGATATTGCAGACTTAATTCTCTCGTATTCTTAAATATATATTATTCTGATGACTTTCACTAAGGTTAAGGGTGCGACACAGGGAATAGACGTATTTTGGTAACATATGGATTATGTATGTTCACATACTGTGTTAACATGCAAATTGGTAACATATTCATGTTTTACTCTGTATGTGATTTTATTTTAAGTTAAAAACAAAACAAATTATATATACTTTTATATTATGTATATTCATATAACTATATTTTCTAATTAAACATGTATAAACCGGGTATAAATGTGTGTAAACATTTTTGATGATGATGGCAAACCTGTCCATTTCTGACTTTATTAGACATCTGTTCATTTAAGTAGGTTTCTGCTGCATATGTGCATAGGATTATTTTTTTATTCTAAAATTTGTTAAAAGTTTCATTTAAAAAATAGATGTTAGAGTTATTAAGTACTTTTGACATCTTTCAAGATGATCATTTGATGATTATTTTGAATACGTTTGAATGAATATTTTCTAAAGTTAATCATTCCGTGCTTTCCTGGAGTAAATCCTACCTGATCAGGATGTTCTACTATTTCAATAGACGGCTGATTTTGATTTGGTAGTATTTTATCTACTATTTTATACATATGTTCGTAAGTGAGAATTTGGTAGAGAGAAACAGATTAGATAAACAGACATACAGATACAGATAGACAATGCATGCACACCTTGTCTGGGTTTATTTAGCTAGCTTTGCAGTCTCGTATAACCTTTTTGGAAACTTTCCTTTCTGCCTATGTTCTGGCACTGTTTTAAAAAACCAGAAATGGGGAATAGGGAGTTACTGCTAATGGGTACAAGGTTTCTTCTTAGGATGATGAAATGTTCTAAGATTAGATTATGGAGATGTTTGCACAACTGTGTAAACATAAAAACCATGGAACTGTACACTTTAAACATGTGAACTTTATGGTGTGTGAATTATTTCTCAATAAAGCTGTTTAAAAGAGTATTATTTGTTGAAGATTTAACAGACTCAACCAAATGTTTTTACCTAGTAATTTTCTTATAAAATTTTCAAATCTATTTGTACAAAATTCCACATAATATTTCATATGTTTTACCTGTTGTCATGTTTTCTATCTCTTTCCTAACATCAATACTGTCTCCTTTCTGTCTCTGTTTATATTTGAGAAAGAATTTCTTTAGTAGCCTATTCAAGTAAATTTTTTTTCAAGTCCATTTTAGGTGAGTTTATATTTCACTAAGTTTTTTCTTATAACATCTTAATTTTTAACTTATGTTGGATTATTCTGTCGTTCTTTCTCTAGCTTCTTGGTTAAATCTGTGGATAGAAAAAAACAATGAAAAGAAATGGATTAAAACTAAAAGTATGGTGTAGTTGGTTTACCTGTGATTTTAATTTTTAACCTCAGGTTTTCTATATTTCTGGTGTTATCTAGAGTTAGCATGCAACACTGTTATAATAAAAAAGTACCACTATTTTAAAAATCACATTTATATGAAAATACTGAGGTTGTTTTTAAGTAGAAGAATTAACAGTAGGACATTTTGATTGATAATGTTCAAAGCATTTGTGACATGGCTGTTTAGGAGAACCTCTGTTAAAATGGAAATCTATTTTTCATTATCAAATAATTTGTGCATAACGTTTCCTCTTACTCTGTCCCCGTTTGAACCATGACTATGAGAAAATCTTAATTTTGGTCTTCTTTTCTTCTCTTCTGCATGGATACATATTAATAAATACATAAATTATGTGTCCTTTGTCTTTTATCATAAGATCTACAAAAAAGATTTCTAAAATTTTGGTTATAACCACATTTGCCTGGGAGAAAGCATCAGTCATACTGTCAAATGCCATCATTATAAAAGTGTGAGCTCATTAAATATAAGGGATGGAGTTTGTATGTGTGGGAGAAATGTTAAAATGTTAACTGAGGAATTCCTGTGAAGTTACGAGAGGACTCATTCTCGGGCCCAAATAGATTTCTCCACATTTTTTATAAAGTTGAAGAAATCAGAGTATTGGAAAGGCAGACCACTCAAGATCCTGGGAAGTTGTCAGACAATAGAGAATAATTTTTCTTAGGAAGATTAATGGATCTTACAGTTTAAATGTGTGATTTATCTGCCAGATGGTTCATTCTCTGTTCCTTCAGCGTGGATCCATTTTCGATACCTACCTTCCTTTGTCCCATATTGTATCACACTCACAAGTTGGGAATGGTTTGTGAGTTGGAAATATTTTGGGACATTACTATGTAGTTTTATTGAAATCCAAAACTATGTGAGTGTGTGTATTTGTTTCATAATGTCCACATACCAAAAGGGTTGCTTCCAAGTAGTCACCTCAAACCAAAAATAACAATATTAAAATAAGAGTTGTGGTGACTGACTCAATCATCAAGGTGAGAAGTGAGGAGGACTGAACTAATGCAGTGACACAGGTGGCAGAACAGACATTAGTTTTGAGACAGAGTAGAACTGCCAGGTTTGATAATGGGTTAGAGATCATCATACTGGATATGATGGGCTAGAGATTAAAGTCGATGTTGTCTAACAGATTTCTCTTTTAGCACACAAGTTATCTGAAGGTTGTATTTATATATATTGAACATATAACTGCAGAAACAAATGGTAGAAGTAAAAGATCAGTTATGTAATTTTTGAGTTTGTACTGCCCATAGTGCATATGGGTTGAGGTGATGAGGAGGTATGTGGAGACCTAGTCTGGAAATCAGGAGGGTATTAGGGACTGGAAATATCAACACGGTCTAATTAAAATGCTGTCATTATGAAGCCATGGGGTAGGTTAGCCACGGAGAATGAATAGACTGAGAAGAAAAAAAGTCCAAGCCAGAATCTTGGGAAATAAAACAGAAGCCTTTGAAGCAGACACAGAAGTTTCAAAGCAGAAAGAATAGAGAGGTTGTTGTGGAGACCAAGGACCTATCAATGAAGAGGGAGTCATCAACAATATTCAATGCTTTAAACAGGTCAAGTTATTTAAACACTAAAAAGTATTTCTTGGACTTAAAAATCCTAGAAGACACAGGGAAATATCAGAAGAAATCTGTTGAGGATGTGAGTCCAGAATGGAGAGGTAACTGAGTTGAGGAATCATATGTAAATGAAAGAAAATTATTTCAAAGAGTTTGGCTCTCAACTCAAAAGCCTTTACAATTCATACTTCTGAAATGAATAACATTGTGATGGATGCCATTGGTAAATATGAGCCTTTCCCCTGGTTTAGTCTTTAAACATTTTTTTCCCATTTACCATTCACTTACAAAAGTAACTTAGCTTTTCAAAATTATTTTCAATTATTTCTTTATTATTTTATTTTAATTTTTTTAAAATTTTCATTTTCTTTAAATAAGAACCCTACTCTTCTTCAATTTTACAAAGTTAGACTATGTAAAGTCCCAGTGAATCCTACATGTATATTTTCTTTCTTTCATTCTTCTTTATTTTTTCCTCCCTGTCAATCTTTCTTTTGTGACATCTTTCTGAGACCACAGGCATGTTCTTGAAGGCAGGGGCTATATCTTATCTGTCTTGGTAGCATGGCACTAAGCTAAGTGCCTCTATTTCAATATACGTGTTTGATGGGTATTATTCTCTTCCCTCAATCTTCAAACATCTCAATTCAGTATTTCTGAGAGGGTTTTGTGGAATACTGGTTGCTCAAAATTCTCAAAGTTAAAAAAAAAAAAAAAAAGATTCTAGTTGAAGTTTGGGAAATGCTGTATATTATTTCCGTTCCTGGAAATTCTAAATGTACCTTAGCATAGAAAAATCTCTGAAAAGTCCTAAATAATTTAATATTTTAAATTAATGCATATCAGTATATTACAGTACTAATTAGAAAATAATAAACTTTTTGAACACCTAAAAATTAGTTTTAGTTTGTCCTTCAGAGAAAGTCTCCAGACATTAACTTGACTCTTGCTCACCAAATGGTCTACGCTTTGATTAATTTTGTATTTCCATAGAGGGTATCATAGTTTCCATTTTTTTTGTTTCTTCTTCTCACATTATTCTCACACAAGCAATATATATTGTTACACCTCCTACCTCCTACTGTTTCTCATACCAAATGAGTTTAACATCTAGACTTCGTCTCAAGATCCCTTATGCTTCACCCCAGTGAAGAAATTTTCATGCTCTGCCATTCCAAATCTAAATCAAAATCTAAACGGGTTGCTTTCTTCATGTCTTTACACTAAGCCTCTGTGTTACTCTTGCAGCCCCTCCAGTTGAAGTTGTATTCCTAAGTGCAATTCAAATATGGCAGTTCTCTGGTCTTGCCAAGTAAATGACTTTGGAGAAATTTCTTGGTTGTTAAACACTTCAAGTTTTTCTTTTATTTAGATGTTTTGTTTTATCTTTGAAGTTTGGGCTTAATCTGACCAGTTTTGACTTTTAAGAATTTAGGAAGGTTTCTGAGACCCTAATTTTTATTTAGTTATTTTTTTCTCTTTTAGCTGCCTGTGTTTATTTCATCAGTGTTTCTGGGTGATTACCATAGTAATAAGTACATAAATCTTAATCTACCATGTGAATAATATCAATGGAATGAAACTAATTATAGGTACATATAAGAAATATCACAACCCCTAGATTTAAAATGTTTAAAGTGAAAAAACTGAAAATAAAACCACTTTCCTTTCTCTGAAGAACAGATACTTCTGGCTTAAGGAACAAGGGAAAATATTTAGTATCCTTGCACTGTAGTTGTCTGTGTTATTTTATGTTACAGAAAAATAGCTATATCTATTTTTCTGTAACAAAAAAGACATAAAAAATGTAACAAGACCAAGACATGTAAAAAAGAAAATTTCTTTTGGTAAAAGAAACTTGCCCCTCTCACCCTCTATCATCCAGACAAAAAACTTTACTTAGCAAAGGAATGTTTTTTATCACTTAAAATCAGAAAAGCAAAATGAGAAAAAGGCAAACTGTTTGAGGATGTAAGATGAAAAAATACTTCCTTCTGTAACAGATTTCATTTTCTCTTTGACTGTTAATGGGCAATAAGTTCTAGTTTATTTTTACTTTGTAGGAGGGGGTACTGTTTGTTCACATTCACTGAACATTCAAGCTCTGTATATACTAGTGGGTGATGGCAGCCCATACAAACATAAAGGCATTTCAATTCCAGGAAGTGGCACAAGACATAGTGAAAAGTATAGATAAACTCTAAAATGATTTTGATTTTGTTCAAGGTCTCTGAACAGAGCTGAACTCTGCCTTAAAACCCACAGAAAGAACAGCTTGTGAAGAGGTGGATTCTCACTGGCTTTGCTTGAATGAGAATTATTAATTTAGGTCAGAGAGAACATTTTTAAACACAGCTCTTCAAGAAATAAATATCATTCATAACTTACATTGTCAGAAAAATAAAAGTTTTCTCTCTCTGTCAGCATGATAAAATAAATAACTCAACCACATAGAAATGAGCTGCAGTAGAGTAGTTCTAGTTTCATGTCCTAGTTTTATTCACCTGACATGTTGAGTGGAAAATAAGAATAATACTCGTATTTGTAGTATGGGCCTAACTCAATAAAGTCCATAATTTAGGAAGGTCACTGTGGTTAACCCGTTGATATATTTCACCATTTGGTAATGCAGTTTCACTTTCTGTCGTTTTGAAAATGACAACATTAATATTTTAGATATAGTAAGACAAAAATACTGGGCATTAGTATAAGGATGCCCATTGGAGATAACTTATTATCTATTTTAAATGCTTCTCTCTAAATTTCATTTATTATATTCTCCTCACTTTCAGCATTGTATAACTTGAAGAACAGATTCTATATGATGAAATACACAAAGAAATAACACCAAGAAATAAGAATTCCTAGAAAAGTCATAGAAAGACGAAAGTGTTGAGACTATACCACATGAAAAAGAAAAGATCAACAAAGCGAGGAAAGTTTTAAACTTTATATACATATTTTTGGGGGGGAGGTATATTGTTTTATTAACATTTAAATTTCACTAGGAGCTGAAGTATATGCTAACCATATGTTCAGATTTTTAAAGTAAAGATAAAATGGACAAAAACTTTAAGGGTGCAATGTATTTAACACTGCACAATATATTCACCAACTAGACAATCTAGAGGGTGGTGTAACTATACACTTAGGAGCACAAGTATAGGGACAAGCCCTGGAATTGGGAGGAAAAACCCACCTTTCAGGACTGAACAGAGGTCCTTGGTTGCTGACAGAATCTCCCCTTGACTTCAGACTTGAGACAAGCCAAGGGAGTCTGACAGTATACAAAAATCACTGATTCAGAACAGACAGTAACGGGATAGATTGGCCAGAGCCAATTAGGATTCTGGGGGCCCGTCTGAAGCAAGCAGGGTCAGCTGGAGGTGGAAATGTTGGAGCTGAAGTCCAGGATCCGTAGACGAGAGCAGCCATCTGCTAAAAAATCTCTGATTTCTACACAAGTTCCTAAGATGCATTTCCCAAAAAAGGATTAAAGTCTATATACATATTTTTAAAAGAAATCTGTGATTGGCCACTACTTTTCCAGAGAAAAGTTTGCATATTTTTTCCTTAGAACATGATAAATCTTAATGCATAAGTATTTCTAAACATTGTAATTATTAATAATTTTAAGAATTTTTGTGTGTGAAATTTGACCAACACAGGAGAGCAAGGCTTGGAGGGTTTTTTTCATGGCAGTTATTAAAATAAACAATATTATTATTTGTTTGGCATACATTAAATATGATATATTTTATATATTTATACATAATATATATTTTATATCTAAAACATTACATATATTTAAATAATTTATATACGTTAAAAATAGAGGAATTCACCAATATACGAGATCATTAAAGTCTTTTTTATAACTTTGATTCTTTAGTTCATACTTGGCATATATACTTTTAACGTTTGATATTCTTTAAAAATGAGTTTAGGGACTTCCCTGCTGGTCCAGTGGTTAAGACTCCATGCTCCCTATGCAGGGGGCCTAGGTTCCATCCCTGGTCAGGGAACTAGATCCTGCATACTGCAACTAAGAACCTGCATGCCACAACTAAAGGCCCTGCATGCTGCAACTAAGACCCAGTGCAGCCAAATAAATAAATAAATAAATAAAATAAATATTTTTTAAAAATAAAATAAAGGGACTTCTCTGGTGGCACAGTGGTTAAGAATCCGCCTAACAATGCGGGGAACACAGGTTCGAACCCTGGTCCAGGAAGATCCCACATGCTGCGGAGCAACCAAACCCGTGCTCCACAACTACCAACCCTGTGCTCTAGAGCCTGTGAACCACAACTACTGAGCCCGCGTGCCACAGCTACTGAAGCCCATGTGCCTAGAGCCCATGCTCTGCAACAAGAGAAGCCACCGCAGTGGGAAGCCTGCACACCGCAACAAAGAGTAGCCCCCGCTCGCAGCAACTAGAGAAAGCCCATGCACAGCAATGAAGACCCAACAGAGCCAAAAATAAATAAATAAATAAATTTATTTTAAAAAGTAAAATTAAATTAAAAAACTGATTTTAAACCAATATACATTCTATTTCATGTCCTTTACCTGAATATGAAATTAAGTTGATCACAACAAATTTTTATGTTCATCATGAAGAAAAAAATAGCAATAACAATAATTTAGCTTTTTATTTTGGATTTGTTAAACTAAAAATCATTTTATATTACCAAGAAAGAATTATGAATAGAATATAAAGATTTTTCACAGGGAGTTCTATGCCCTTTAACCTGGAGGCAGGTTTAAATGTTAAACTGCTATATTGATTATAGAGAAGAATAGCTGTTCAAAGGTTGGCTGTCTGGGGCTACCCTATCAGAGCATGATTAATTTATCCAGTCTGAGGTTGGCAAGTTCACAATGAGTAAGAACAGAATTCCTTTAAAATCCTACTATTTTATTCCTGGCAACTCATTTTGAATTTCTCTCTTGATATCAGTGAATCACTAAAAAAGATTTCCTTCCTTCCACATATGCCTCCTATGACTAAGACAGCTGAGAATAAACAGATAAAAATACCTCAAGCATCAGCATAGACTTCAGGACTTATCATCAGGTCACTTTTCAAATAGAAAATTTGGGGTAATGTCATTCAAACATTGTCGGGGCTTCCCTGGTGGCGCAGTGGTTGAGAATCTGCCTGCCAATGCAGGGGACACGAGTTCGAGCCCTGGTCTGGGAAGATCCCACATGCCGCGGAGCAACTAGGCCCGTGAGCCACAATTGCTGAGCCTGTGCGTCTGGAGCCTGTGCTCCGCAAGAAGAGAGGCCGCGATAGTGAGAGGCCCGCGCACCGCGGTGAAGAGTGTCCCCCACGCGCCGCAACTAGAGAAAGCCCTCGCACAGAAACGAAGACCCAACACAGCCATAAATAAATAAATAAATAAAATTAAAAACAAAAAACAAAAAACATTGTCTTTCCTTATAGTTAAATTTCTCTCTCCAGCACTTGAGCAAATACACTCCTTGACTAACTCTACTTTATGCTTATTATTATTTTAGTTCATCTTCCTCTCTTCTGTTTCCCTTAAGAAAGCACAACTCATTTCACCCATATAAACATTCCCCTTCCAATCAAAATGATTTCTTACTTTCTCATTAAAAACACCAACATTGGGCTTCCCTGGTGGCGCAGTGGTTGAGAATCTGCCTGCTAATGCAGGGGACACGGGTTCGAGCCCTGGTCTGGGAAGATCCCACATGCCGCGGAGCAACTAGGCCCGTGAGCCACAATTACTGAGCCTGCGCATCTGGAGCCTGTGCTCCGCAACAAGAGAGGCCGCGATAGTGAAAGGCCCGCGCACCGCGATGAAGAGTGGCCCCCGCTTGCCACAGCTAGAGAAAGCCCTCCCACAGAAACGAAGACCCAACACAGCCAAAAATAAATAAAATAAATAAATTAAAAAAAAAAAACAAAACACCAACATCAATTTATTTCTTCCTAAACGTATACACACCTAGAATCATCATACTAAATTATCTTTTAAAATTAGAAACTTCTAGACTCTCAATGAGAAAATACTTTTTTACATTTCCCCTCTCCATTCACATAAATACGGAAACCTTATGATCAGATACCATAATCCTAAATCAAATTTTTAAAAATCTGAACAATATGGAAACAAAATGCCTATTTCAAGTTAGTGATTTTAGCTCATGCAATTAATGTAATCTTCCTCCCAAAAGTTTATTAAATGACAAAAAGAGAATTAAAAAAGTAAATTCTGCTTCAGTAGTAGCATAACATGCAATTTTGTGAGGCACCACTTCAGCAGAACCAGAAGGGGGGGCGGGGGGGGGCAGGGTACCAAGTAACCATGTGTTTGTTATTCAACACATGGGCTTGGAAAAAAACAACCAAACAAACCCCACTTGGAATGTAAGATGGATAAAAGCTGAGAAAAAAACCAAAGGATGAAAACAGAAGATACAAGCAACAATAAAGCCTAAATTCTATCACTTGCAAAGCTGTCATGTAAAAATTTCATGCTGTTCCATTCTGGCAAAACAGTAAATTTAAATGTTCCTTGAGCAATGTTAAACTCCTTATGAGACAATCCTATAAATGGGTCTTTTTAGTTATAAAAATGTTAACAAAACATTCTTTTATGAAATATCAATGTGTTTCCAAAGAGTCCCTGTGGTTCTGGAATGAAGCTGTAGAAATTCAGTTCATTCCTGAGGTTTTAGCTAGTTCCCTTCAACACCTGTTTACCCTTTAACACCACAGCTAGAACAGAAAGTTATGAGAATACTAAGCAAGTCTACCAAGGGAACCCAGTTTTATGGAAAACAGGTAAACAAGCATAATTTTCTCCCAACCCAGGTTGGTCATAACTGGCAGTTGACATTAGTCAGTATGGCTAAGTAACTTGTATAACATCTCTACTTCTTCAATGCATGTTCACTACATCAAGAGTACTTCTGTTTGGATCCAGTATAGGAGAGGGGTCCAACACAGTAGCATAGAAAGGTTGTGAACTCACTTCTTCCCATGAACACACTGAATCTGAAGAAACCTAAAGGGTGATTAAATAGCTACTGTACATGTAAGGACCAGATAGAAATGAACAGAAAAGACAGAGAGACAGTATACACAGGAATACCACCCCCAATGTGGTGACCTGCAGGAAGTGATATTGCTGAGAGCTTGAGACAGGCTCACCTACCCCAGGACACAGTGAAAAAATAGCAGTTTAAAGGGCATCTAGATTATACAGGAAGGATGCCTTCATACAAGACCACTCCTTCAAGACCAGGAGAGGTAGCTGTTTTGTCTAATTCATAGAAACAAAAATGAAAAGTCAAACAAAATGAGGAGACAGGGAAATATGTTCTTAACCAAAGAACAAAATAAAACTCCAGAAAAATTCTAAAGAAACCGAGATAAGTAATTTACCTGATAATAAAGTTCAAAGAAATGGTCACAAGGTTGATTACTGAACTTGGGGGAAGAATGGAGAAACTCAGTGAGAACTCCAACAAAGACTTAGAAAATATAAGAAAGTCCCTAAGACTGAATCATGAAGAAATAGAAAATCTGGGCTGCCTGATCACTAGTAATGACATTAAATCAGTAATCAAAAAAAATCCCAGCAAACAAAAGCCCAGCTGTCTTCACTGACCTTCACCAAATATTTAAAGAAGAGATAATACCTATCCTTCTCAAATTATTCCAAGGGATAATACCTATCCCTTCTCAAATTATTCCAAGAGATAATACCTATCCTTCTCAAATTATTCCAAGGGATAAAAAAAAAGAAGAAATGAAGAAAAAAAGAACATTTCCAAATCATTTTATGAGGATGGGATTACCTTGATACCAAAATCAGACAAGGAGATAGAAAAAAAAAAAAATTAAAAGCCAATACCACTGATGAACATAGATGCAAAAATTCTCAAATATTAGCAAACCAAATTTAACAGCACATTAAAAGAATCATACAACATGATCATGTAGGATTCATTCCAGGGATGTAAAGATATAACATATGTAAATATTTATGCACCCTATATAGGAGCACTTAAATACATAAAGCAAATATTACCAGAAATAAAGGGAGACATAAGCAGCAATGCAATACTAGTACCCCACTTACATCAACAGATAGGTCATCTACACAGAAAATCAATAAGGAAAACTGCCCTTAAATGGCACTTTAGACCAGATTGATTTTATAGATATATACACATCATTCCATCCAAAAGCAGCAGAATATGTATTATCTTCAAGTGCATATGGAACATTCTCCAGGATGATACACCACATAAAATAAAATGAAGGATAAAAATCATATGATCATCTCATTAGATGTAGAAAAATATTTGACAAAATTCAACATTGATTTATAATAAAAACTCTCAACAAAGTGGGTACAGAGAGAACACAATAAAGGCCAAATGTGACACACCTACAGTTAAGATCATACTCAAAGATGAAAAGCTAAAATCTTTTCCTCTAAGATTGGGAAGAAGACAAGGATGCTCACTCTCACCACTTTTACTCACACAGTATTGGAATCCCAGCCACAGCAATTAGGCAAGAAAAAAAGGCATCCAATTTGGAAAGGAAGAAGTAAAACTGTCACTATTTGCAAATGACATAATAATATATATAGAAAATTCCAAACACTCCACTAAAAAACTATTATAATAAATGAATTCAGTAAATTTGAAGGATACAATATTAATATACAAAAATATGTTGCATTTCTATATGTAATTAACTATACAATAAAAATAAAACTATCCCATCTACAGTTGCACCAATAAGAATAAAATACCTAGGAATAAACTTAAGGTAGTGAAAGACCTGTACTCTGAAAACTATAAGAGGCTGATGAAAGAAATTGAAGATGACACAAATAAATGGAAAGATATATTATGCTCATGTAGTATTAGAGGAAGCAATATCATTAAAATGTCCATAATACCCAAGCCATTCTACAGAGTCACTGTAATCCCTATTAAAATACCAATGTCATTTTTCACAGAACTAGAACAAATAATTCTAAAGCTAGTATGGAAACACAAAAGACCCCAAATAGCTAAAGCAACCTTGAGAAAGAAGAATAAAGCTAGAACTATAGTGCTCCCAGACTTCAAACTATACCACAAACTATCAAGTTAACAAATCAGTATGGTACTGGTGCAAAAACAAACACAAAGACTGATGGAACAGAATAGAGAGTTCAGAAATAAACCCATGTTCATACAGTCAGTAAAGCTATGACAAAGTAGCAGGCAAGAATACACAATGCAGGAAAGATAGTCTTTTCAATAAATGGTGCTGGGAAAATTAGACAGCTACATGCAAAAGAATGAAACTGGACCACTTTCTTATACCATATACAGAAATAAAGTCAAAATGGATTAAAGACTAAATGTAAGACCTGAAACTATAAAACTCCTAGAAGAAAATATAGTCAATGATCTCTTTGACACTGGTCTTAGCAATAGTTTTTTGAATATATATCCTCAGGCAAGGACAACAAAAGCAAAAATAAACAGATGGGACTACATCAAACTAAAAAGTTTTGCACCATGAAGGAAACTACCAAGACACAAAGGCAGCCTACTGAATGGGAGAAGATATTTGCAAACAATATACAGAGTAAAGGGTTAATATCCAAAATATATAAAGAACTCACACAACTCAACAACTCAATAACATAAAAAACCTGATTTAGAAAATGGGCAGAAAATCTCAATAGACATTTTTCCAAAGAAACATACAGATGGGCAAGAGGCACATGAAAAGATGTTCAACATCAATAATTAGGGAAATGCAAATCAAAACCAGCTCACACCTGTTAAAACGGCTCCTATCAAAAAATGCAAGAAATAACAAGTATTAGAGAGAATGTGGAGCAAAGGGAATGCTTGTCCATTGTTGGTGGGAACATAAATTGCCACAGCCAGTATGGAAAATGGTATGAAGATTCCTCAAAAAATTATGAATAGAACTACCATATGATCCAGCTATCACAGTTTTGGGTATTTATCCAAAAATATGAAAATACTAATTTAAAAGATATATGCATAATAGCATTATTTACAACAGCCAAGATATGGAAGCAACCTAAGTGCTGATGGATGAATGAATGGATACAGAAATTGTGAGATATATATATATATACAAATGAACAAACAAAATGAAACAGGAACAGACTAACAGACACAGAGAACAAACTGGTGGTTGGGTGGGAAAGTGGGAAAGTGGTGGGGGCAGAGACAGATTAGGGAAAGGGGATTAAGAGTTAAAAAACCCAGCTATAAAATAAATAAGTCATGGTAACGTAATGTACACAGAGAATATACAGTCAATAATATTGTAACAACTTTTTATGGTAATGGATGGTAACTGGTCTCATTGAGATAACCATTTCAGAAAATATCTATTCACTAGGCTATTCACTATGTTATATACCTGAAACTAACATAACATTGTATGTTAATTACAACTCAATAAAAAAGTACTTGTTTGGCATTTTAAAATTTCAGTGTGACAATCTAAGTTTGAAAAAAAAAAAAAAAATCAAAACCAAACAGTACACCCCAGCCACATAACAAAAGAACATATTTGGATCGGCATACAGGAACTGATAACTCTTGTACGCATATGAGCTACATTTTTATGTTGCAAAAGATAAACTGCAATCTGGTTGAAAGATAACAAAAGTGCTAAGCCAATTTTAAAATATATGGAAACGATCTTAGAGGAGCATATTTTGGGAGGCTGTTCAAGTAAAATATATTGAAAAAGGCCAAATTTAAATGATAAATTTTAGTATTCTTTAAGTTGAAAAAAAGACAAACCATCACGTAATACTGAAGTGTCCATATAATATTTTATCCTTTTCCTGATGAGAGTTAAAGGAAGCTGTACTATCCCAGACAAACCAAGTTATAAGGTCACTCTATCTAAGAGGAAACACAAAGAAAGGAAAATTCTAGTATTTTTTTCTTCTACAGAACAAATAAGAATAAACTGATGAAAGGGTTACTGAATATGGGGCAAAATCATTATTTTATATACTCTGATATATTTGAAACATATATAGTAAGGAAATAGGCTTTCAAAGAAATAATGTAATTTATAAAGAGCTGTTAAAGTACTTTCACCTTAAACATGTAACTTAATAGTCTCAATAGTTGCTGATGAAAGTGGCTTAGGAAATATTATTCTCATGTTACACAGGAAGAACCTAAGGAGAAAAAAAAATTTAAGTTCAATGCTTGCCCAGACACTTTGTAAATTGGCAAGTTAGAACTAGAACACTTAATGCTTAAATTAACATTCTCTATCACATCATACTATCTTTCCAAATACATTTTTATCAAAAACCTTATCAAATTTTATAAATGAAGTTAGCAATTAACATAGGAAATATACATCTAAAAATCCTCCCATTATAGTCCACATGATAAAAGTATAGATGGAGAGTCTATATGGGGTAGGTTTTAAGACCATGGGCTTTCCCAGTAGGCAGGCCTGGGCTTGGGTCTTGTTACTATCACAAGCCTGTTATGTGACCTATACCCACAGGTCCTATAACAAGACACACTGAGAGTGAACAAATACCAGTGTCAGGCACACTGTAAATGCTCAATAAATGTTTACTCTTATTAGCTACTATTATGTAATAAGTATATATTATGCCATTTGATTTTTTATTCTTTTTCTTGAAATATAACAAACAAACCCTAGAAATATAAACCCCTCCCCCTGAAGAGTAATTAAGGACAAGCTAAAGAAATGGAACTTGTTCATGAATTAGAACACTTGGCAGTGTGAAGTCAGTTCTTTGCTAAATTGATATACAGACTTAATGCAATCCCAATAAAAATCAGAAGAGATGTTTCTGCTTGTTTATTTTTATTGTGAAAATTGAAACAATTAAATCTATCATTTGTGAAATGCCAAGAACTAAGACCTGTGAAGATATTTTTAAGTAGAATAAAGCTGGGAAACTTACATATCTGCTACAAAAATTTATTACAGAACAAAAGTAGTCAAAGTAGCATGTTTTTGGTAGAAGATTAGAGAAGTAAATCAACAGAACAGAATAGACTGCAGAGACAAACTCACAAGTATTTACTCATTTGATTTGAAATAAATATGCACAGGAATGAAGTGTGAAAATAATGTATATCCAGTAAATGGTATTGTACCAATTAGATATCCTTATGCAAAATATAAAATGAAATGTTGGGACTTCCCTAGTGGCGCAGTGGTTAAGAATCCATCTGCCAATGCAGGGGACACAGGTTCAAGCCCTGGTCCGGGAAGATCTCACATGCTGTGGAGCAACTAAGCCCGTGTGCCACAACTACTGAACCTGTCCTGCGCTCTAGAGCCTGCGAGCCACAACTACTGAGCCCACATGCACAACTACTGAAGCCCGTGCACCTAGAGCCCATGCTCTGCAACAAGAGAAGCCATCGCAATGAGAAGCCCGCGCACCGCAAGAGTAGTAAACCCCATTAGCCTCAACTAGAGAAAGTCCGCGCACAGCAACAAAGACCCAATGCAGCCAAAAATAAATACATAAATTTATTTTAAAAAAAATGAAATGTGACCTCATTTACATGACACAAAAATGAATTCGATATGGATTTGTAGACAGAAATGTGCAACACAAAGCAACTTTTAAAAAATAGCATAGGAGAATATATTCATGATCTTAGAATGGGCAAGGATGTTCTTCAGAAACATTATCCATAAAAGAAAAGTAGAATGGACTAGACTTCATTAAAATTAAGAACTTACGTTCATTAAAAAAAAAAATTAAGATATAGTAACAATATAACTCATAAGTAAAAGATAGAAAATTCAATAAGGCTGAGCAAAAAGAATTTAACAGGCACAACACCAAAACAGAATATTCAAATAGCTAATGTATTAACTTCTTATACATGCAATAAATTGAAGATTTTGCTTCTCAGATTGTATCTTTATTCCATCTAAGTTTAGGATTTTTAAATTATTATTTTCCCCATAATATATGTGGCACATAATATTTCAGAAACACTGGGAAGTAGCACATAGCTACAACACCATCCATCATGCCCTACCCTGACAAACACATAGTAACTCACAAACGATTCACTGTCTACATTTTCCTGTACCACCATACATGCACTTCAGGAACATTTAAAAAATATATTTGTGATTACTAACAGATTTTTCTCATATTTTACACAATATTATGACCTCAAGTTTTCTATATAGTACTCTATAAACTTTATAAATATAATTTTAATAACACCATTATTATAAACCATTTTTATATGTCCTTATGTATTTGAATCATCATCCATTATTTCCAATATGAGGATCTAAAGCTTCTACGAGCATTTATGTATCTTTTTTCCCCTCTTTGGTCGAAATCCACTAATGCCTTATTTTTTATTTTTTATTGAATGAAAGGTTTTTAAATTTCTATAGTTCTTTATAATTTTCAAAAGTTTCACACACATTTTCATATAATCCCATAATAACCATTTTTTTAATGTATCCTTTTTTTTTTTTTTTTTTTTTGCCTGTGCCTTGTGGCATGTGGGATCTTAGTTCCCCGACCAGAGATTGAATTCATGCCCCCTACATTGGAAGCACAGTCTTAACCACTGCACTGCCAGAGAAGTACCCCATAATAACCCTTTTTTAAAATCCCCTTCCCCTATATTGTCTCTCCCCTCCTTCACTCTTCTCACTGGTAACCACTAGTTTGTTCTTTATATCTGTGAGCCTGCTTCTTTTTTGTTTTATTCACTAGTTTATTGTTTTTAGATTCCACATATAAGTGATAACACACCGTACTTATCTTTCTCTGTCTGACTTATTTTACTTAACATAATGCCTTCCAAGTCCACCCATGTTGCTGCAAATGGCAAATTTTCATTCTTTTTTCATGGCTTTTTTTATAGTTAGGGAGTAGCATTCCATTGTGTGTGTGGAATCTTCTTTATCTATTCATCTGTTGATGGACATCTTCTTTATCTATTCATCTGTTGATGGACACTTAAGCTGCTTCCATATCTTGGAAATTATAAATAATGCTACTATGAACATTAGGGTGAATGTATCTTTTTGAATTCCCTATCTTAACATTTTAGAAGCAGCAGCTTCTGGTCCAGTGATGTCTGAAGGGAGCTTCAGGTACTAGCATTCCCTGTAGGCCTCCCATTATGCTTCACCCAACTGGGTAAGGCTCCTGGTCTCCATGGAATTTAGTGTTCTCCTTGTTTTAAGATAATTCCCACTCTAAGATGTTGTGAGGATAATGATCACATAAGAGAAACAAAAGCTCTTTAAAATGCAATATATGCCGAGTCATTAGGCCAAAATTTCCTCAGTCCCTGGGAGTACTCATCATTATAATTTTGTATAGAGAGCACAAGTAGACATTTCATTTTCTACTGAATAAAAGTTTCTTTCTTTCCCGAAACCTTCCTCCGTTTTTCCCTAATCAATTAAATCTACTATTTTTGAATCTGCCCACTTACAAAATAGGCTGGTAAAATCAACTAAAGTACACCCACATATTTGTAAATGGGTCAAATGTTGTAGATATATATTACATCCACTTTAAATGTAGTTATAAATATCATTACTAAATATCACTGGTAAGAAAGTAACTTCTATTCCCACTGCCTCATCACCAAAAACTAATATTCCTTTTTATCACAAGTTATGTTTCTCTTTTGAATTCACATTTCTTGACTATACTTATTCATAGGGCCACTATTATATTATTCATCTTTATATTCATCTAACATCTTAACATCTACTTCATATAGTTAGGGAAGTATGTAACAGTTGTTTTTATGTGTATTTTAGAAGATAAAACTGCTACCCAATACTTTTGCCTAAAATGGTTTTCTTCAAATAGACTGTCATAGTATTAGTGATGATGCTTTTTATATTAATTAATAGACATCATGCAAGAGAGTTTGTTTTAATGTATACCAATATATTATTATTCTGTAGTTCCTAGGGTGTGGCAAGGCTCCAAGAGTCCACACACTATTACATAATAAATATGAAAATCAAAGTTAATTAAAGCAGATGATATAACATCCTTAAAAGTGCACTCTTAGGGAAAATATTTCTATAATAATCTACAAAATTCCCCAAAGAATATTACTGTCAATTATTCTGTAAAACCATTTGATTAATTCTGACCTTTTTGGCCCTTTGACTAAAAACTAGATCTAAGCATATGGCTTAAGGAATTGGAGGATAGTAAATAATAACAAGCTCTGATGGGCATCTTTCCAAAAAATCAATGGTCGTGCAAGAGAAAATGTCATACAAATATCATATGTAAAGTAAGTGCATATAGAGAGGTGAGTAACAGCGTTGCTTAGATACTGGGGCAAAACAGGTATAAAGGAGGGAACTGAAGGAGGGAGAGAGGAAGGGAAAAAGAAGGAAGGAGGGAGAAGGAAGGAAGGAGAAAAGGAAGGAAAAGGAGGGAAAGAAGGAAAGAAGGAAGTGGTGGAGAAAGTAAGAGAGAGGCTGGGAGAGATGGATGAAAGGAAGCAAGGGGATGGAAGGAAAAGGAAGAAAAAGAAAGAAGGAAGGGGAAGGAGGAAAGGAAGAGCAGTGAGGAGGGGATGAGAGGGGAAGGAAGAGAAAGGGAGGGAGAAAAAATAGCTAATCCTTTTTAAAATATAATGAAATGCAGTTGCCCTAAGCAGACTCACTTGGGAAATAAGTTATGTGGTGAGTTAGCCCAGCATAATGGAAGTAGCACTAGACTAGGAGTCAACATACTTTAGTTCTACTTCTAAATAGATCACCAGCTGCCAGTGTAATTTTAGACAAATATATTAACTCTTATCTTCAATTTCTTCATTTGCAAATTTAAATGTTTAGACTAGCATCTTTAAGGTCTCTTCTGGTCTTAAAATCCTGTGCTTTTAAGTATTTCCATAGTAGATGACAAATTGATTTAAGGAAAATGAGAAATGACTGATACAATGATGATGTTTAGATAAGAGACATTCTGTCTTCATAATTGACTGGACTTCTAAAATGCCTTCCTTGTGCAACTAGCGCAAACTTTGTATATTAAGCGTTGTTTGATTATGGAGCTTCCAACAAGTGCCGCACTTGGTGTGTCGGCAATGAGACATGGAGATGGATAATATACTTTTAGGTTGGCATGATTCTGACATTCATTGTCAAAGATGTCACTGTTTGTGATATCTGTGGAGAGCCATAATGTACTGGTACACCTAGGAGACTGGTTGTAAACTTATATTAGGTAATCAGGGAGATGATGATAAACACGACCTGAAAGAAGCTAGTGACATGAACATATTTTACTAGATGCCTGGAATACAAAAATTCAGATAAGCCTATGCATATGTTTAGCTCTGGCAGTAGAATTTATACCCTGCGAGTTGATCAAATCACATAAAAATCAAGACTCCTTGAAGAGGTCAGTCGTCTACTTTCACTGATCTCTTGAACTACACGGTGCAGGTTGAGCTGCCTTTGAAATGGAAAGTATTTATTTAAGCCACAGATAAAAGGTTGTTCTCAGGAACCTTTCAACCACTATTTCAATTATTTTCTGGCATGATAAATTTTCTTTCACAGATGCTTATGTCAACTACACTACTGTAACTCAGCACCTGAAAAATGACTTAATTTTTTAACTTTGAAATATGCATTCAGGTATTTGCATTTAAAAGGTTGTTCACAAGTTGCTAAAACATAATGTAAATGAATACATTTTCTTCCTATTGCTTTGGAGATAGCATTTTAAATGTGGTAACAGTCCTTGGAACACACCTTAATTATAAGTCAAAAACAGGGAGCCTAAATCTTTTCAGAGCTAACAACTGTATCATACCTTGTTATATATTTTCTCTGATAAATATGCAAAAGTAGAAGATTTGGAAAATGTCAAGAGATGAAAACAAAAAAAAAATTAAACACAATTTGCTACCTTTTTCTTAACTTTATACCAAGAGACTTGGTCCAGATGATTAAATATTCTTCAAAACCATGATGTTAGGGACTACACAATATTATATTTATACATATGCCATAATTTATTTCATAATCTGCCTAACTAAAAGCACTTGCTTCAGATGTTTTGTCTTATAAATAATGCTAACATAAAGATCTTTACTCAAAAACTTTCTTTTACTCTCTGGTTCTTTCCTCAAGCGGGACACCTAGAATATAATTACAAGATCAAATGATATGCCCTTTCTCAGTGCCATTGATACAAATCACCAGATTGCTTTCAGATCCAGAAATTGTGAGAGATCTCTCTAAATATTCCGCCCTCTGCAACAAAACATATGTTAATTGGTTTAAAAAAATCATGTTGTTCAAATTTGCTTTCTTCTTAGTAGTGGGGTTTAACATTAGGTTACTTTTATGGGTACATAATCTTTCATTCATATGTTTATATATCTGTGCATATATTTGACATTTATTAAGACTATTAACTGACTTTCTCATTGGAGATGTATCTGACATAAAACGTTGGGGACTGCAGTCAAATGATTTAAAAATGCTACTAACTGTACTATTTCACTTGAAGAGTAATAATAAACATTGGTGTGTGAAAGACACAGATGATGCAGAGTGAATTAACCTGTTGAACTTTATGTAGTCCAAAGATACTCAAATGCATTTTAGTATTAGTCTATTGTTCATATAATACGGATACATATTCTGGTGAGGTAATGTCTATGAAAAACACATCCTGGAAATTCACTATTAAGTATATCAGCTCCTTGTCATATTTTTGCAAATGTTTTTTCCATGTCTGCTTCTTAGAATATTTTTGTTTAAAATCACCATGATTATCAATACTCACTCTGCCCCAGTGAGGTCAAGCCTTACATTATCCTCACACTTGCTGTATTCATTCTGACCTCCATATCTCTGCTCACTGGTTCCACCGCTAAAACACAAGTGCAAGGGAATGTGCTGGTTCAGTGTGAAATTTGTAAAGGTCAAAGCTTTTTGTTTTAGTATAATCATGCTATCAGAAGAAACCACCATTTGTTTTCAGGTCTTCACTCTGACTTTTTCTCAAGGCTTTTGTTGTTCTCTGGGTGAACAGAGTAGAGAGAGAGAGAGAGAGAGAGAGTGTGTGTGTGTGTAATAAAGTAAGGATGTAGAGAGGAGGAAGTACTGTTTGTCTAAAATTTTCTTCTGCTCTGAGCGCTCATACTTCCTAAAATTGTCCAGCTCTTTACATAACACTTGGTAAGTGCACTGGACCTGACAAATTGTTCTCAACTCTCTCTGAATTTCACCTCACAAATTTGTAAGCAACATGAAGACAGAGACAGGCTTCCTTATTTTCTCTTCCTGCATGCCCTTCTGCAGAACTTGCCCCCTCTACAGCAATACATGCCATGCCATCCTCCCCACCCATCTTTGTTTGGCTGGAGCAGAAACGAACTCCTGACTCAGATCCAGGCAATGCATCTGCAAAGTGGGTACAAATTCAATTTTTTTATGCTTAAAATACCATCTAAGAAACCTCGAAACTAGCAACAGTCATGGCTAGGCACTTGAGGAGACATAGAAAAATACAGACCTGAGAACATAACATGGCAAACCAAAGCAGTGTGCAAAGTTAAGCTATTGGCAAAGATGACCATATATGAATTAAAGAAAGTGACTGGTTAAGAAAGAACAGCATGATGCAGACAGGACAAACACAGACCCAGAGGAGGAACGATCAAGAGAGCAGCCGCTCTCATTCTTGATAAATTTCTATTTACCCTCTTAGAACTACAGGAGGCCCAGGTATAGTCTTGACCATGGTAGTCCATCAAGTTTCCCGGAATTATTCAATGGCAAACCTTTGAAACTAAACTAATTTATATGGGTTTCTAATTCTTGCAATGCAATGAGTTTTTATTTGAACGCTAACAGTCTTATTTGACTTTGTGACCCTAGAATCCAGCACAGAAAGATTCAGTCAAAGACTGAGGAAATGATTAAATGCATAGGTATCTTCAGAGTTCAACTGAAAAACTAACATGAAGTTCTTTCTTAAATCTCTGGACTTGTACATATTTTTCTTTCCTATCCTCCTCTAAGAATTATTTCTTGCACTATGTATTTTTCATTTTATTATTTTCTGTTTTGTACTGTTCTTGAATTGTTTTACATACTGAATGTACAACCCATTTGACATTTAATTATATATTGTTTCATATTATTATTAATTCATGTTTTGTTTCCTCTACTACTTGTAAGTCCTTTGAGTATAGGGAATACATCAAAATCTTACATTTTCCATATATTAAATTCTCACTAAAAGCTAATTAAATTCAGTGTCTTGTGGTAGAAAGGCTCTAGAGAATGTTCTCACCTTACTAAAAGCTTTCCTTTTTCTACCTATGAAATATGGTAATGATTCCACCTCCCAATGAAAAGTGCTACACAAAACATATGTAAAATGTCATGAGCACAAATTATAGCATTGGGAGTTATAGTTATGAAGTAGAACATGTATGAAAGAAGTGATTGCATGCCATCAGCCTTCCTCACCAAGCTGGGTTTTTTTAATTGAAGTATAGTTGACTTATAATATTTTATTAGTTTCAGGTGTACAACATAGTGATTCAATATTTTTATAGATTATACTCCATTTAAAGTTATTATAGAATATTGGCTATATTTCCTTGTACTGTGCAATATACCCTTGTAGCTTATTTTATACATAGTAGTTTGTACCTCTTAATCCCCTACCCCTGTGAGTTGGCTTCTGTTTTGTTGTATTCATTTGTTTGTTTATTTTTTATATTCTACATATAAGTGATAACATAGAGTATTTGTCTTTGTCTGACATTTCACTATGCACAATACCCTCCAGGTCCATCCATGTTGTACATACGTGAAGAAAATGAAAACACTAATTTGAAAAGATATTCACCAGCATTATTGTTGTTGTTCTTTGGTGTGTGCAAAGGTTTATTATTCCAAAATGAGCCCTGAGAAATGAAGAAAGTGACATAGGACAAACCTATCTTTCAAGGGAAGCCCAAGCTGTCATTTAGTTTCAATACCCAAGTAGGGTGGGGGGGGAAAGGTCTTGTTTAAGAAATTAACATCCCTAGTTAGGTTTTTCAATTTTGAACCTAATTTGGTGTAAAGGTTTTATTGATGAGATAAACAAGTTCAATCTTATATATTTCTCCAAACACCATGAAAAAGATGCAGTGCCTATGGTTAAAAAAAAAAAAAAAAAAAAGGAGGGGGATGGATGAAAGAGCAAACTCTTTCCCATCAACTGGGGCAAAGTGAGAATAGCATCGACATATATACACCACTGAATGTAAAATAGCTAGTGGGAAGCAGTAGCATAGCACAGGGAGATCAGCTCGGTGCTTAGCAATGACCTAGAGGGGTGGGATAGGGAGGGTGGGAGGGAGACGCAAGAGGGAGGGCATATGGGGATATATGTATACGTATAGCTGATTCACTTTGTTATAAAGCAGAAACTAACACATCATTGTAAAGCAATTATACTCCAATAAAGATCTATTAAAAAAATTAAAAAATTAAAAAACCCTCAAAAAAAAAACTTTCCCATTAATTTTACTTTGCCCTACCTGATCTTTTTACTCTTATAAGGCAATGGCTTATAATATGGCAAGAACATATTTCTTCTGATGGAAGTTAACTGATGAGACTTTTTGAAATAAATTTTTATCCCCTAGTGACTGCTCTGGGGCAGCTGTTCCTACTGAGCATATATTAAAACAAGACTTGGAATTGAGAGGATAGCTGTCTAAGGTTACTATTCAGATACTCTTCTTATCTAGCAAATGTTTATAATAATAACCAAAGCTATTGATAGTAAGTCCCAGCCTAATACACTAGTTTCTTTCAACACTGAGACATAATAGTGCAAGTTAATGAATATTCTCATAATAAATAACTCAATTAGTGTAAAGAAATACATTTTGATGAAAATTCTAATGAAGAAAGAATGAGATGGAAAAAAGGAAAGGATTGAAGGGACATCTGACAATATATTAAGATAAAAGTATGAGCTATTTTATTTTAAACAAATGAACTTACAATGTCTATGGTTTTAGAGCATGCAATAAGAGTGACAGTAAACTTTAAAATTTTATATACATTCTCCAGCCTACATATTTTATAGGTAAGTTATCTTTAAACCAAAATTATATATACTAAAATCTTTTTTTTTCCCCTGAATTCTTCAGTAAAATTTAAAATTCCTAGGATATAATAAATATCTGCAAAGAATGGGTAAACATTAAAATTTCTCTGAAGATGATATCTTTTCTGATAAAGTAGTAATAATTATTCTCAAATTTGTCATAAAATGTGAATATCATATTGAAAGGGTCATGTTAGCTCTTGCCAAAATAACTTAGTTCTAAAAAGGAAAAAGGCAAATGTCAATTTAACTAAATTTCCACCTACCATCCACCTAAACCCCACATTGTTTTGGTAATTTATAACTCTGTTATGTATTATTTTATTTATAAAAGATGTGGTATTTTAAAAATAAATTGGTTTATTGGGACATAAAAGAAAGTGAAACAAGAATATAAAATAACCACTCTTGAAAATGTAATTATCAGTGACTAATGCAGGGCTCTGGGCCTGAAACCCCCAGTGAAAGTAACTCTGAGTTGTCATATAGTTTTACCATTTTCATAATTTTACAAATTCACGGCTAACCCAGACTCAGAGGATATAAAATGTAGAGGGGTGGAGATTTGACCCCCAACTTTTGGGGGATCCTCTGATAGTGATGAAAGGAACTGGAGAATGGTTTTAACAAACCCTTTTGGTGTCACACATGACGTGCGTTTTTTGTTCTTTGGGGATTTAGTAACCTAGATTTGAGTATTGTACTCTTTGACTCTACTGGCTGTGTCCCATTAAACATTAACCACTTATCTTGCATCATTTCCCTTGTTATCACATATCCAGATCTGTTACATGAAATCTTTTTATTTATTGTCATCTTATCCCTAGAAAATAAGTTCAGTGAAAGTAGAGATTGTTTTCTTCATTTAGATTACCACCAGTGCCTGGCTCAGAGTTGGTGCACAATTCACATCGACTGACTGAGTGAATGAATGAATGCCTACGTGAATGCATGAATTCTGTGTGGGAACGTCCTATTAAGGCCAAAGGGCTAAACCACAGCCTTGTGAATAGGAGGTTCCTCTGAAAGAAATTGACATTTGTAGTATGATTTTGGGAAACGAGTGAATCCTAAGGCATTAAATGAGGACTCAGGAAACTGAGCAATACATTCTCTACTTTTGGGAAGTGAGTGATAAGTTTTATATTGAGGCCAGAGATACGGATATAGGGGATGAACCATCGCCTTTAATTAGAGACACTCTCAGAATGAGAGAAAGAAGCAGCCCCATAAAAATCTCTAAAATGAACCTGGGAAGGTGCCAGAGTGTACAGTTAATATACTGTCACTATACAATCCAATGTCCCACATTTCATTACTTTCAAATGGAAATGTCAACCTGATCTCATTTGGGCTATGGGGAATGGTAAACATGCTTCTGCCTACCCTTAGGACAACATAATTCATGGGAGAGCAGGGTATCCTCCCTACTGTGAAACCAGAGTGGTGGCACATGCCCTGGTCACTAAGAGTGGATATCACGGCTGGTAGAAAGGCAGCCTTAGTTGATGACACAGGCAATGGAATTCTGCAGTAGAAAAGGAGCAGAGGAGCCTGGGGGACAGTTCTTGAACTTAAGCAAGGCAGAGCATACACAGGGAACATTAATTTCTGGAAAGATCTGATGAGAGTGATTATCAGATCTGTCCATATACATACATATATAAATATGTTAAATATATAAAGTTATTTTCACTATAAATATTACTTTATTTTATACTATAAAACTAGTATACTTCTTTTTATGTACTAGAATAAATAGTATATCCTAAAACTAGTGGTTAATTCAATATCCAAGCATTTATTATTAAGCTCCAAATACTAAAGCCTCTGTTTCAACAATATTATCCAAAGTTAATATTTTATCAAATAGGTATGATTCTTTGAAGTTAAGACCAAGCAAAGACTGTGGATGATTCACATTCATCCATGATTCATTCCTCAGAGAAAAAGGATATAAGCTTTGGCTTCAGAGAAAGCTGCCAAATTTCAACATCTAGGATGTGGTATAACCAGAATGAAGGATTTTCTGCAGTCATAATGCTGGCCTTGATATTAACAACTATCACTATCTGTCAGAATGTGCCAAGTATTTAGGTCATTATAATCGCTGCTAAGTAGTTTAAACTTTTGCTATAGAGAAAGGTAACTACTTAAGGATTTAAGCAGGAAGTGACAGGATCACATATGCTTTTTCAAAGATCACCTGGGAATCTAAGTGGAAAGCCCTGGAAGACATTCAGAGGAGGATTGCTTGTTATGTGCACGGTTCATCGACCTTGATTAGAAAGACGAAGGATCTGAAATAAGACAATAACATGAAAAGACACACAGAAGTGTGTGATTGTGTTAGATCTTAAGAAAGAGTGGTGGACAGCATTTATTCACATATAAGAGGATGTGAAAAGGGTGTCTGCATAGAAAAGAGAAAAAAACATGACCCACATTGTTTGATTTAAGCTATAAATATTCAACAGCTAAGATAATGCCTTGGGTCTATGAAACCCTTTTCCTCCTTTGTATACAGTTAGGCAACCATATAGAAACCTGGAAAATGTAGGCTAAGGCCACAGGAGTGAATTCTACCTAATATAATTGGATGGAAATATGTACCTCATTTTCTTACTGTCACTTGGTTGCATCCAGAAAATACAGTGGAGAACTGAGGTCTTAGAAGATGGATGAAAGAGCCACTACATAGGTTTTTGAGCAACTGCAGAGAGCTGAGCCCACCTCTTCCCTCTGTCCCTACCCTCATGACCTGAGTGGGAAAAAGAAACAGCACATTTTTGTGTTACAGCCTCTACATTTTTACTGTGTGTTTTATTACAACTCACTTCCTTCTCTACGGTTACTAAGTGTTCTACTAGCTCCCTAGTGACTAGAGATTGGATACGAACTCTAGAATAATGCTGTATATTATTTGTAATGTAGTATAGATATTTAATGCTTAATATGACTAATTCTTATTCCACGGTATGGGCTTATTTCTTCAATTAATTCTTTTTGCTGTCTTTATAAAATTCTGAGTTAAATATCTTTCCTTATATCTTTTATGAGGAATATTTGAACTAGGTGAATTCAGCTGAGAACAGTGATCCGAATTCTGGAGGCTGGACTGGGCAGAGCACCTCAGCAGCAGGTTACTTATCTGCTAGTTACATTCATGAGCTAGATTGTCACCTAGAGATGGTTACTATTATTTTTGATGTATTTTTGTAACTTATTTGATTTTATGTGTTGCTGGTTTTATTATAATTCTTCCATTGTTTGTAAGCCTGATATTTATAATATTTTAATATAAGGCCTTAAATAATACATCATATTATCTATTTTTCTGTAGATGCTGATGTTTGAGTTTGTTTCCTGTTGACAATTTGCAATCTTTGATTAACACGAAGGCTGTTATATTTTCATATATCTAATTTATTTAAGAGCCAACCTAATTGTCATACAGAATCTTTGCAAATTGTTGATTTAAGACCCTTTGAACTGAGAATTTTCAACTATTGGGCACGAAGGAAAAATTTTACCTACTGATAAAAATATCCCAATCTGTGTGATACCTCTTTTCAGTTAACAGTCAAATATTATGAACTCTTGTTCTTTTACTAAGTATTCTCAAAAGAAGGTTTCGTTTGCTCTTAAATTCCTTATTTTAAAGAAGAAATGCAGATATAATTGGCAAAAATAATTTGTATCATTTTTCCAATGCAAAAAGGATTAACAGTGGTACAGTAATAATTCAGTACATCCCAGTTAAACTAAAATTTACTTCATTAGGTTTTTACAGTTCCTACCATGCAAAAGGCATAATTTCTAAGTTTCACAATCACTGACAAGTATATCTTTATTTAAAAAATAGCCTAACCCTATTTTACAGAAATTTTGTAAAATAAGGGTATTCTATTAGGTAGAGTTATTTTAGTGACATATTTGAAACAACACTAAAAAAGTGCTCAATCTTTCAACTGGGTTTGCCTAAAGAACACTTACCACATAGGTCAGCTTATTAAATTTAAAATTCATGTTGCCATCCAAAAAGTTCCTTTTCTTAGAACACTTTACATTAAGCATTTACAGAAGATGGTGAGTTAATGTAATATTTTGTTATATCATTTTATCAAGAAATATGGTATTTATTAAATCCTTTAAGTTTTGATGGGTCCCAAAATGCTTATTTAATTCCAAAACTTACTTATCATTTAGAGACAGAGATACTAGTGATTAATATGAATTTCATCCCACAGTAAAAAAGAGAAATCTGTAACTGAAATTCTGTATTGACTAGCATAAAAAAGTACTCAATATAGGGTACTACAGATTCCCTTCATAAAGGAACTATGTAAGCTAAGCCAAGTTTTATTCCAGTTGGCAATGATTTGCATCCGTCAATAGGAGCTAGCTGGCCAAACTTCTGTCTTCCAAAGTTTATAAAAATGTGGCAAAATGCTAATAATTCCTGGAAAAATTAAGAAATCTTCAATAGTAAGAACAGGTGGCAGAAGTACTACAGCTTTCCCAACGAAACTGTACAATGTTTCACAGTTTTTGCAGAAGCTCAAAATTGCACAGATGAGCACAGAGCTTAGCTTTATTGGACATCATTTTAGATATTGGCTCTCTAGTGGTTAACATTCTTGAAATACATGGAAATTTCGAGTTAACTCAATCTTTTTCTAAGTTTCAAATTAGAGTAGTGAATAAAATTTTAGTTTTTATACTCAGAATTATTATTGAATGAAATGATATTGAAAAAGCAGTGATCAACCACCTTCTGGTAGTTTAAGCAGTTCCATTAAATTCAGTAGGAAAATAGCTTATATATCCCAGCTAAGTCATATTGAAACTTTTTTTTTATCTAGGTTTTTTTTTCCCCATTTGTGGCTTGAATTGGTGACTTTCTTCATACTCAAGAAGCTAAACAAGGCTAACGAATCAAGAGAAAAACCTGGTTATTTAGCATCACAGAAGTAATGTACCTGAAGACCCCTTGAAAGTCTTAGCAAGAGGCATTTTAGTGTTCTGGTGGAGGCGACTGCAGCAAGTTCTATTGAAAATAATGATACTGAGATAACAAGTTTATAAACTGAGCTGTTTTCTCTCTTGCACAGTAAAATTTCATAAAAGAATAATAGCTTTCTTCACCTTCATATTCACCACCTTTTTTTTTTTTTTTTTTTTGTACCCACACCACTCTACCTAAGATCCCTGGTTTTTCCCCCTATGCTGGGCCTTTAAAAGTGGTAGTTCCCTTAGTCTTCTTGGACTCTAACGAAACCATAGACTGAGTGGCTTAAACAACAAACATTTATTGCTCACAATTCTGGAGGCTAAGAAGTCGAGATCAGGGGGCCAAGCTGGTCGAGTTCTCCTAAGAGGCCTCTTCCTAGTTTCCTTGAATAGCAGAGAGGGGAAAAACAGAGGCTTCTCTCTTCCTTTTCTTATAAAGACACTAATTTCAAAATGAGATGTAACTACCTCCCAAAAGCCTCCACTTCAAATATCATTACACGAGGGCTTCAACATGTAAATTTAGCGGGGTAGGATATAAACATTCAATCCATACTATGTCCTGCTTTGGGATCCTTTTGTTTTTTCGGTCGATATTTTCTTTCAACAGAATTTTATATATTCCAGAAATCTTTATATTTAAATGTTTACTCTGAATTTATAAGTCCAGCTCGGGCCATTAACTTGAACTCCAGAACTATGTACCTAATTACCTTAAATTTAACATGATCTCTGGATTCTTTCCTGCCCTTGTTTCTTACCTGCACCTTTGCATCTCAGTCACAAATGGAGACATGTACCTGTTTACTCAAGCCAAAATCTTAACAGCTATTCTTAATTCCTAGATTTCCATTACATCTCATATCCAACACTATAAGATGTTTTGTCAACTCTAAATGCAAAACGCATTTTAAATCCTTCTGCTTCTCTACACCTACTGTATTACTTCCCTAGTTTAATATTAACTCTAGTTTCCTAACAAGCTCTATAGTTTCCTAATTGGTCTTCTTGTTTCTATTACTCTATCCTTGGTATCCATCACCACAAAACATCCAAAGGTAAGGCTAAAAAGCCAATTAGACTATTTGACTCCCCTCTTTAAAACCATCTCATGTCTTCCTAATTATAAGTAAAAGCAACACATCTTACCTTGGTCTACAAGGCCCTGTGTGATCTCGCTCCTGCTTACCAATCGGAATTTTCTCACATTTCCCATTGTATACCTCTGTCACTCACACTGGGACTTATTTCTGTTTTTCAAATATATCAAATTGCAACCTTGTTTTGGGGTCTTCACACTAACTACGGAGCTAGTGAGTGCCCAAAGCACTCTGACTCAGATGATCACACAGCACAATATTCTTAGCATTCAATTCTCAGTTTAAATATTACTCCTTTCAATGGCATCTTCACTAACCACTCCAATCTAAAATTGACCTTTAAGTCAACATTTATCATATCTTTTATCTTCCCTTTATCTTTCTATGGCCCCTAAATATTTATCATTTTCTTACATTATTTGCATGTTTATTTCTCCACATTTCTATAATCTCAGACTGCAGAACGCTCATAATACATGCACCCACCCCCAAAAGAAAATTTGTTGACTAAAGGAACAAGTCAATGAATATTATATACCCATTGGGGAACATAAAGTCAAGGGAGGTTTCCTGTGTTTTTATAGTAACATTTAAAGCAGGAGCTGCTTGAGATGTTTATATAATAGAGGGACCAGTGGAAAGCAGGTTGGAGATTCTGGAAAGGGCAATGATAATTGATAGAGCCTGGAGGTAGTAGAGACATTCAATGACTAGCACCGGAAAGAACAGTATGTGTTTCTTCATAGGACTAGGAAAGAGGTAGATAAGGAAGAGTTTCAGTGTAGATGAGTATATTGTTGTCAATATTGTGATCAGAGCCATTTCCCAGAAGGAGAAGCTAGTGCCAGAGGTAATCTCCTTTTGCTCTTCCCTTGTTCTCCTTATTTGGGAACAAGAAGGATCAAGGAGAAGAGAGAACATCAAAGGACTGTTTACTCTGATGGAACTCTGCTCCTATCTTTTACAGTGGTCCCTTTGGAGATTTAATTAAATATGCTGGCTGCAATCTCTGTTTTGATTCCAACCCGATAGACATATTACAGACTCTCAGCTTTCTCCACTTATATTTCTGCTATATTTTCCTCTTTTCATATACTTATTACTCTCAACCAGAATACCTTTGATGCTTTTCAATTCTGATTATTATTCTTCTCAAACACAAACACTTTTTGATCTATTTACTTCTGATTCATTTGATACTACCAGTTTCTTCCCTCTGTCAAATGGGATCTTCAAATGAAGCAATCCATATGCTTCCTTGACTCACTGAAAATGTAACGTTTGTCTTCGAATCTATTGTTTACAATTCAGAGTATTATGATAGAGTAACGTATTTCCACTGTGTAGTTTCCACTGGGAAAAAATAAACACTAGTAATAAAAGGAGAATTCGCCAATAATTAGCAAATGGTAGGCCAAACAGAAGTCATCCACTGCGTGATGGTTGAAGAAAATAGACCAGCAGGCCGCCGAGACTGTGCTGAATTAATCAGAGTGATGCACCATCACATGGGATGACCTTTCAGTCCTAACTGCCTTAACAACAATTTGCATTTAAAGGTGGAACAAAATTAAAAGCATAAAGTTGTTTCTCTTAGTTGACAAGTCCCACTAAACTTTTTTTATTTTTCAATACAGTTAGAAACCCAGCATGGATCATTATCTGCAATGAAGAAGGAACTTAAAAGGTTTTCAATGTTACTCATCCCTGTGTTTGTTCTTACATTGAGAGAACCCCTGCCCCACATCTGCTTCTGGACCTTCTATTGGGCTCACGAAACTTCATATTTAAAAATGATATGCCCCAATATTGATGTCTATCTAGAAGCTGTGGCCAAATAATCCAAAGCAAATAGACTTTGCAACAATAACTGCTTTTGCTTTCAAATGAAAGAATAATCAAACTATAATAATCCATCTGCCACTTTCCTTCTCCTTGCTTTTCTGACAGGCTCTCAATGGAAGGACTTTAGAAGGAGTTGACCTCACTACAGACCTGGAAGAGGTAGACAGAAGTTTAATCTGACTTTAGAAAAATAAATGACAAACTTGTTATTCTTTTGATTCTACGGGGAGGTATGAGATATATATAAATACATATACTCACATTTCATTGCTAAAATAGTGAACGTTTTATTGTTAGATCTGTTAAAAGCAAATTACTGGGATACTGCTTCATCTTGTGAAATTCTGAACAGGTTCGAGAATCATCTAAAGTTTTTTTTTTTTTCTATTGAAATTGCATTGTTTTTGCTTTATTAAATTATAACTACTATTTATTAAGTAATTTAAAAGCTACTATGAATTAAGTAATAAAAAGCCATACATAGATCATCGTACTCAATTTCCCACAACTTGCCAGAAAGTTAAAATGCCATTATTGACATTTCATAGATGTGGAAACTAATGCTTGTAAAGGTGGGATAAGTGGCTCAAGTGAGAAGGGCAAGTTAGTCTTAGAAATTCAAATTAGTTTTGAATCCAATCTGACTCTAATATTTATTATTTTAATCAAAATACTATATTGATAGTGCTAATGTTAACTATCCTATGTTATCATTGAATATTTAAATTCTTCACGAGGTTGTGATGATTAAACAGTTTTTATGATACAATTGGCATGTGAGAGTCTTAGACCCCAAAATGGTACAATGCTACCATTTTGCTTAGATCTCCAAATTTTGTTTAAAAAGAGCTGTACTTCAACAAATGTGCACTTCCTTGTTGGTATATTATATGAAATATTTTACTGTAGTAATATCTTATATATACTTCAAAACTTAAAGTGTAGAAAATAATACTGAATAATAGAGACAAAATATATAACTTTAAAACCAAATTTCATTACATTTAACATATTACATTTTTGTAATGTTGAGAAAAAAATATTCTTAATTACTTTTAAGTGTTTATTTTTAATTGAGCATAGTCATTTGGAAGTCTGGTTCTAGGTCTGGTTTATTTTGTTCATTAATTTAATAACCATCATAACTGAAAGAGGTGCCTCACAAAAATATTAATTCAAGTGAAATGATTTAATTGTAGACTATACTGAATAAATATTGATATGATGATGCAAAAGATTTTGTTCAAATATGGCTGGTTGATTTTCATCTTCCTTGATGTTTGTTTTTCTACAAACAGATCATTTAAAATTCACTGTAGTGTTTATTTGGAAGATCTAGAAATGTCTGATTCTCAAGTAGTTTAGAAAACTGCTTCCATGTATTTGAACCATGGAGATCTGATAATTTTTTGCATTGACAAAAGCACACTGATTTCAGTTACAAAATCAAATACTCAAATACTACAGATATTTTTCTAAATTCTTTCTACTTATTAGCAAGAGTTATCTACTAAACAGAGATTTTTGTCAAACACTGATCAAATGACACTTTTGCCATGAAGGGATAGATGAAGCATGCTTATGTTCTGAAACATTATGTTAGGTAGCATACCCTGTGATTGGTATCACAGAAAATGTCGGCTGATTTGAAACATTTGTCATTTTTTTGAAGGTATTATCTTTAAGTTTATCAACCCTATAGAATTCCTTGCCAGAAGGCAATGAGTGAATATTTGGGTACTACAAAAGATTTTCTTGAAAACTCTGAGTTATATTACAAACTATTGTTAAATTTATTTTGCGTTTTGAGAAAGGTCTTGTTTTAATAAAATCAACTGCATTAATGACATCCTGTAATACTATATGAACTTCTGGTTTCAACTTCTTGTCACAATCATATGCCAATGAATGATGTGATGGATGAGATTCACTTTTGTACTGCGCCTAATTTTCATCAGTGATTACATTTGCATTGTTTTCCCATACAAAATTGTTTTTATGAAGGAAGTCATTTATTTTTTGAAAAACATATCTTCTCTGTTATGCTTCCTTTATTGGCTCAGGAAGAAAAGTGCATATATTATAACACTGAGAAATAGAACTTAGTTAATATCATAAGTCGAAATGTGTTAGAAACATCTGGTCCTTTACCAGCTTTACAGAACACCTCCCAGAATGAATAACTTGTCCTAATACTTCTTTCTTCAAATTTTCAGCAGCATATTCTCTTTATCTTGCAACATTATTTGCTCACAAAGGAATTCACTTCAGCCATTTTTGCTCTAGCAGGAAGAGATTTATGCCCAGAAGATCCCACGTGCTTTAGCAGGTCTACAAACTTGCATTTCTTTGATTTCATTTAAAAAAACACAAAAATTTGACAGTTAAAAACTACTTTTAAAAGTCTACTAAAACCCAACGACATAAGACTCAAGTGTATTTTATGCCAAAGTTACTTTCCACATCACAAACTAGGTAACCAGTGCTATGTGGGTTACTTGTGCTGTGTAGATATCAGTACAATTTTTCCCCAGAGTGCATAATTTTTTTCAATGTAATTAATTTGCCTTGTAGTAGAAAAATTTTAGCTTTGTCTTGGTCCTTAAAAAAGAAAATGGTACCAGCAAGTATGCTACAGTAGTATGTTTGGCCCACATAATTAAATACCAGGCAAGGCTCACAGGGATCCTTCAGCTAAAAGATAGATCTTGCTATGAAATTAATAGTAGTATACAAACACATAATATATAATTTTATAGTGATAGTACATTAGGAAGAGTACAATTCTTCTTTTATGCTTTAAGTACTTCTTGTCTGATTTTTATATTCACGAAAAAATTTTTGAACAGTTGTTAGTTATTATTGGTATTTTAAGTTAAAATTTGTAATTGAACAATTCCTGCTGATGACTTTTACGTTGCTAAAACCACTGAATTATAGTCTCCTAGGGTTGCAACATAGTGTTGCATGATTTTCTCAACACTGTACGCCACAAAACAACAATTGTCTTACTGCCTACAACTATCATCCATAAGCCAGAATTTCAATTTTTTGTGGCTAACAAAATATTTGCTTTAGATTTGGTTTATGGCATATAAAACAGTTATTGATTAACTCTTATCAGCTTTATTTTTAATAAATTACTAAATTTTATCTGCTTTAGATTTATGTTCATGTACAAGAGTATTCAAAAGGGTCTAGTGCTTGAAAAAAAGAAATCTTAATAGTAAGCCATGTTGTATTAAATGTTACCTTCCCAAGCATCTATTTCAGTCCGAAACTTCATGTCACATTTTTACTGAGCTTCATGTTTTGTACTGGATTAAGAACAAAAATCTTGGAATGAGACGGGAAGAAACTACAGTCGGATCTATCCATCTCTAATCTTCTAAGTATCATTAATACCTGGAATATTTCCTTGGACTCTCAAAAATCCTTGCTCCCCATTTCCCAAATTTAGTTGTATTTTTGCCTGTCAACCATTAATTACGAATTCTTTTGAGAGTAAGGATTATACATTCATTTATTTATTGCCAGTACTAAGTCTAGTAGCGTCTGACACAAAAGAAACACTTGACAAATGTTTTGGTATTTAGTGAATTAACATAAATTCCTGTCATGTTTCTATAAAGACATTATCTCTTCTTTTACCTGACCACCTTTTTCCAGGTTATTTTGTACCTTTATCCTCCAAATTCTTCAGTTTTCTCTAACCCTTACCATTTCTGCTTACTGATTTTTCAGCATACACATTCCCTTTCTCCTGTCATTTCTGTGGATTCTGCCAGTTATGATGAGTGAGGGAGTCATGATCATCACTGGGATGGTTGGAATATTTGGTTACTATGGCCTTACTTTTTGGTTCGTTGTCCCAGAGAAGAGTCATGTATTTCTACAGTATACCTCTTGGATTCTTTGTTGGAGAAGAATGAATGGGTTGTACAGTCTGCTTAGTAGGTAATTCTGTTCTAATTTCATTCAAAGTAGTCCTGAACTGAAGACATCTTCACACAGCTTTAGCCATTCTTACCCCGCAAAGCTTCTGACTCGTTTCTCTTGGAGGCTATGTAACCCTGGATAATGTGCAGGCTCTAGATTGACAGCTGGAGACCCATATCCCTGCATGTCACTATTAACTTTGTGATCCAGGGCATGTTCCTTGCCTTCTGTGCCTCCACTGACTCATCTGTGAAATGGGGAGAATACAGTACCCATGCCGTATATTTACTGAGGCTGAGATGAGGTATAAAGCACATAGAACAATACACTGTAACAAGGTAAGCATGAAATAAATGGTAGCTCTTTCTGTTTTTTTTTTTTTTTTTTTTTTCTTTGTATCACATTCTCTCAAGATTGCTTATCTGGGCTTGAGCATGGAACCCAAGATAAGGTTTCCTGATCTAAGTTTCTCCAAAATCTTTCTGATAAATATTCACTGCTCTCTTTAATAGGACACCAAACAATTTTGCTGCTGGCATCTCCAAAGCCTGTCTCCTGCTTCACAATCTTCAGATGTAGAAATTTAACCTCTGACACAATAACAGAAAAGAGCATATTTGAGAGAACCATTGTTAGAATAGTGTGTGTTTTACATCGGAGGAGACATTGACCGGTGACAGATTAATTACACCCCAGGAGGAATAATGAGAAGAGGTATGAGTCTTGCTAATGCTCCCTTTCTTTTTGCTGATCATCTTATTATCAGTAAATTACTGCCAATACACAGTTAATCTATGTTCAAAGTACACTTCTTTTTTTTTTTTCAAAGTACACTTCTTTTAATAAACTCTTACTGAAATTCTCCTAGCCTGAATTAACAAAGAATAAAAAGAAATGTCTTATATACCTTAATAAAATAAGAAAAACTAGAAAGAAATATCTTTGATTTTTAACTAGATCACTGAAAAATATAGGTATAGATGTTTATTTCAATATAACAGCAGTCCATGTAAATTAATTCACAATAAATACTTCCAATTTTGATTATTTCACTTTTTTGCCAAAACTTTGGATATAAAAGAGTTACTCATTCTCCCGCACTTCACTGTCAATTTTTCCTAAAGGGTTGTTTCCAGAAAGTTTGGAAATGAAAGGAGCCCTATTCCTGTTGATTGGTACCTGTAGGAAAGCAAGCCCTGTGGATTTCCTCACTCGGAGAAGAACATTCAAATTCAAGGGTAGAAATCATACTCTCCCTGCCCCTCTGAACCTAAAATGGTCTTCTTCCCGGTGACCCTTTCAAGACACAGCACTGTGACCCTGCTGCTCAGTTGTGCCTCCCAACATCTGTGTGGAGGACAGCCGCCCAGATGCAGCAATGTGGCCCTCAGCCAGGAACTCGGTCACAGTCATTCCACCCCATGCTGGCCTTGTTCAATTTATGAACAAAACCAAAGACCTGAAGACTTTAATAAGAGGAATGAGGGCTGTACTACCAGTGAGCAGAAGTGAAATGAACCTTTCAGAGCCAGAAGCTATAAAGCCAATTGGCTCAACTCCACAGAAAACAGATTCTAAGTGTGTTAATTGAGCATAAATCAATGTGAATGCAGTAATGATCCATGTGAATTTTAGATGACGGACTATATCATTCATTGTCAAGGCATGAAGAGGAGCCACTCCCCTTCTCTTCTAAATGATTATTGAAAATACAGAAAAGCTCACTGGATATTGGCTTAGGGGAAATGGAAAAAACAGAAGAAGTGGGTGGGGGAGTAACTCATCAACATCTGGAATACTAAAATCCAGAAGATAAATTTCTCAAAAACCCTTCCTTATTTGCTTAATATAGCATTTGTAGCACAGTTATTTCTCAGAGCTATTTCTTTCTGTCTTAATTACAAGATGTAACTTATCTATTGAAATTTTCACAGATTACGATCTTTGAAAACTTATCTATTATTGGATTTTTCATTTAAAAATGCATTTGAAGTGGCTAGACTTTCTGTAGTTTCTCCCACTTGTCATTAATGTATTTAAGGTGACTTGGAAATAGGAAAAGACATACATTTTTCACAAAACAAAATGAAGCAGGGAAAAAAAGTCCCACCTAGAACCCAATGATTAAGCTATTGCGAGGACAGAATCTGGAAGATATTTCAATGAAATGTAAGGTGAATGGGTTGGATTGAGCAAAATTGTCAATAGCTCATTAATACCTGCTTTGTTACTGAAAGTAGGACAAGCCTGCTGGTCTCAAAGAAGGTCAGGAGCTACTTTATTCCTTTCTTACCGATGGATTCTAGCCCAGACACCCAAGGTACAAACCAACCAGAAATGAAGTCCTCCCCTGAAATTTACAACAGTAATGCTGCACTTTGAGACTCTCAGCTGCCCAATTCTTTGTCACCATATGACTAGCAGAACTTGGTGAGAGGTAAAATGACCACAGGGAAAGCACTGCAGGAGATTATGGAGTTAGGAAGGGGTGGGGAACCACACAGGCTGTGAATTGCAGTTCTCCCTTACTCCACTGGTGGCAAATGTCAAAGGAGTAATCAGAGATAGGAGACAAACTCAGGCAACAAAATGACTTTTTAGAGAATTTGCATTTCTTTAGGTTAAAAGGAAAGTAAAACAAAGAAAGAAGCATGGGGTTTATGGGGGGAAAAAAAAAAAACATGGGAGAACTATGAAAGGAAATACAATTTCCAAAAAATATTTACAGAAATTATATAGCCTGGGACAAGGTGGTATTACAAGCAATAGAAAACACCTTAAAATGTTTACATTTTTTGTAGAATATATGGCAGACTTATCTGAAATAAATATAAAAATTGATTAATAAAAAAGACTCCTAGATAAATAACCCAGTAATTAAAAGTGGAATTGTTAAGAGATATTTATGGAAAAATACAAAAATGGAAAAAGACAGCATAATTAAAATCTAAATTTGTGCCAGTAGGAAAGAGTGGGTCCTACAGTAAATCCAATTGGTGCTACGAAGGGCAAATTTCAGATATTCTCCCAGACTGCAAACCACCAATAGTAAAAAGAGAGAGAGAACAGAGCTATAGGAGATGAAAGATAGAAAATTGACTCTAAAAATAGCAGACTCAAAAAAATAAAAAATAAAAAAATAAAAATAACAGACTCATCTGAGAAAATGCCAGAGTAATTAAAATAGAAAAAAATAAGAATATAATTGAAATCTCTGTTCAATTAAAAAAGCCAAACTAAGCACATCAACCAAACCCTAAGCTTTCAGATGAAGCCCTAATCCTATGATATCCCTTCTGTAAGATATCAATCTATAAATGTCCATCGACAGAGGAATGGATAAAGAAGATGTGATACGTATATACAATGGAATATTACTTAGCTATAAAGAAGAATGAAATAATGCCATTTGCAGCAACATGGATGGACCTAGAGATTATCATACTAAATGAAGTAAGTCAGACAGAGAAAGACAAATGTCATATGATATCACTTATATGTGGAATCTAAAAAAATGGTACCAATGAACCTATTTACAAAGCAGAAATAGAGTCACAGATGTAGAAAACAAACTCACGGTTACCAAGGGGGAAAGGGGAGGGGATAAATTGGGAGAATGGGATTGACATATATACACTACTATATATAAAATAGATAACTAATAAGGACCTCCTGTATAGCACAGGGAACTCTATTCAATACTCTGTAATGACCTATATAGGCATAGAATCTAAAAAAGAGTGGATATATGTATATGTATAACTGATTCACTTTGCTGTACAGCAGAAACACAAAATTGTAAATCAACTATACTCCAATAAAAATTAATTTTAAAAAATGTCATTTCATGGAAAGTCCACCCTAAAAAAAAAAGATATCAATCCAGAACTTACTGATGGTTTTAATGAAAGTCATAAAATTAAATTAAAATGATGAGAACAATTTATTTCATTGTACAGAAAGGCTCACACACTTATAGTGCGAACTTCTCCCCCAGCTCTCACCATTCCCTAGAGGAATGAACTGGGGCTCCAACAGAATGAACACCTTAAAACTAATGCTGAGAAGCCATGGATTGGTAGGGTCTGACACTGGGGATGCTATCAGCTTTCACCTTTACTTATGTCTCACTCCTTAGTTGAGATGAATGAATTTGCCTCGGCCATTGTAAGTGGAAATTTCATCTATGCCACTGGTCCTTCTGAGACAGAGAAGCCAGAGCCATGCGAGTCCATTTAAAGTAACATAGAGGCAGATTCATTAACATCGTTTCCTGCAAACGGTTTCCTGATCCCAGGAGGGGAGCACATATTTCATGAGCTCAGTGACACAAAACTGAAAATCCTGAGACTTATGTCAAGTGTAATTGTGAAGATCACAATGCAAGTCAGCAGCGAATACATTCCTAAAGAATGTGCAAGGTGGCTCTCTGAAGCTGTTCGTTTGTACCTGGCCCCGCCTTTCTACTCCTCTCCACACGCTCTTCACACTAGGTGCTCTTTAAGGGCATTTGTTTAATCTTAGAAAAAATACTTAGATTTTTTTTTTTCAGCATAAAGCTACTGCCCCCACAACTTACCCATTGCCATCCCAGTTTATCAGTTCTTCAGTTCTACCAATAATGTTATCTGCTTAAAGTCCCAATACAGATTAGCTGATCTGACACTCAATTCTAGGCAACAGAGTGACAGGATAGTATAAAAGGGATGTTCCTAAGAAAGCATTTTTAAGACAAAATTTGTCTCTACCACATTCCCAACCACTCCCTTTAACTCACACCTTTTATTCTAACCCATTGGCTTCTTAGCAGAGGCTGTAAAGATTTTCAAATAAATAAAAATAAAATGGCCAAAAAGCACACGAAACTATGCTCAAACATCGCTAATTATTAGAGAAATGCAAATCAAAACGACAGTGAGGTATCACCTCACAGCAGTCAGAGTGGCCATCATCAAAAAAATCTACAAACAATAAATGCGGGAGAGGGTGTGGAAAAAAGGGAACCCTCCTACACTGTTGGTGGGAATGTAAATTGGTACAGCCACTATGGAGTACAGTATGGAGGTTCCTTAAAGAACTAAAATAGAGCTTACCGTATGATCCAGCAATCCCACTCCTGGGCATACACCCAGAGGAAACCATAATTTGAAAATATACATGCACCCCAATTTTCACTGCAGCACTATTTACAATATCCAGGACATGGAAGCAACATAAATGTCCATCAACAGATGAATGGATGAAGAAGATGTGGTACATATATACAATGGAATATTACTCAGTCATAAAAAAGAACAAAATCACACCATTTGCAGCTACGTGGATGGACCTAGAGATTGTCAAACTGAGTGAAGTAAGTCAGACAGAGAAAGACAAATAACATATGATATTGCTTATATGAGGAATCTAAAAAAATGGCACAAATGAACTTATTTACCAAACAGAAATAGAGTCACAGATGTAGGGGAAAAAACTTATGGTTACTAATGGGGAAGGGGAGAGGGATAAGGTGGGAGATTGGGATTGACATATACACACTACTAAATACGAAATAGATAACTAATAAGGACCTACTGTATAGCACAGGGAACTCAACTCAATACTCTGTAATGACCTATTTAGGAATAGAATCTAAAAAAGAGTGGATATATGTATATGTATAACTGATTCACTTTGCTGTACAGCAGAAACTAACACAACATTGTAAATCAACTATACTCCAATAAAAATTAATTTAAAAACTAAAAAATAAATAAATATTTGTAAATATTTTAAAACACATCAATAAAAACCACCACAACAGGATAAAACAGGGAAAAGGAAAAAAAGTTAGGTTCACCTAAAAACCATTTTTAAGGCAAAGGCAATGAGTACAAAGGCAATTAGTACAGAAAATGATGCTGTCGATTATATTTTAAAAATTGTATTGGTTTCTTTTTTTAATAACTGTTGCATTAAAATGGTATCCCCTATTTATATCATTTATAACACATTATAGATATTATATTATTCCCTACTTATATGTATAATACACTTATATTATTTATACCCAAAATAACATGCTTCAAAATCACTTATATATTCTTTTATGTTAAGCATTCCATGTTCAGAGTATGTTTAGAGTACACTGCAGATGATCATTGAACAACATGGAGGTTAGGGATTCTGACCCTCCAAGCAGTTGAAAATTCATCTATAATTTAGAGTCAGCCTTCTATATCCACAGTTCCTCTATATCTGCAGTTACTCATCCAAGGATTCAACCAACTGCAGATCATGTAGTATTTACTATTGAAAACAATCAATGAATAAGTGGACCCTGGCAGTTCAAATTCCCATTGTTCAAGGGTCAACTTTATATTAATTAGCAAAACGTGACTGCTATTTCAAGTGTAGTAATTTAGGACTCTTGTCTCTACTAAACATTGATTTCATTTGCTATCAGAGTGGGGAAACATATCTATTCCTAGAGTAATTTCTCAGAGTCTCCTGTACTAAAAACACATTACATTTACAGTATTTTTTTTTTTTTTTTTTTTTTTTTTTTTTTTTTTTACAAACTGAAGGTTTGTGGCAACCCTATGTGGAGCAAGTCTATTGGCATCCTATTTCCCATCAACATTTGCTTGCTTCATGTCTCTGTTACATTTCGGTAGTTCTCGCAACATTTTTTTTTTTTCTCGCAACATTTTTAACTTTTTATTATTATTATATTTGTTATGGTGATCTGTGATCAGTGATCTTCAAAGTTACTATGTTAATTCTTTTGGTGCCACAAACTGTGCCCATATAAGTCAGCAAACTTAATCAATAAATGTTGTGTGTGTTCTGACTGCTCCACCAACCAACTATTCCCCCATATCTCTCCCTCTCTCTGGGTCTCCCTATTCCCTGAGACACAATATTGAAGTTAGGTCAATTCAATAAGTTGAATTGTTAAGTTAGACTTAACCCAACAATGGACTCTAAGTCTTCAAGTGAAAGGAATGGTCTCACCTCTCTCACTTTAATCAAAAGCTAGAAGTGATTAAGCTTAGTGAGGAAGGCATGTAGAAAGCTGAGACTAGTTAGCCATGTTGTGAAAGCAAAGGAAAAGTTCTTGAAGGAAATTAAAAGTGCTATTCCAGTGAACACATGAATAATAAGAAAGCAAAACAGCCTATTGCTGATTTGGAGGAAGTTTTAGTGTTCTAGATAGAAAATCAAACTAGCCACAAGCATCACCTTAAGCCAAAGCCTAATCCAGACCAAGGTTCTAACTCTTTTCAATTCTTTGAAGGCTGATAGAGGTGAGGAAGCTGTAGAAGAAAATTTTAAAGCTAGCAGAGGTTGTATCACGAGATTTAAGGAAAGCAGCAAGTGTTGATGTAGAAGCTGCATCAACTTATTTGGAATACCCAGCTAAAATATCTAATGAAGATGGCTACACTAAACAACAGATTTTCAATGCAGATAAAACAGCCCTACATTAGAAGGAGATGCCATCTACGACTTTCACAGCTAGAGAGGAGAAGTCAATGCTTGACCTCAAAGTGTCAAAGGGAAGGCATGACTGTCTTGTTAGGGGCTAATGCAGCTGGAAACTTGAAGTTGAAGCCAATACTCACTTATCATTCTTAAAATCGTAGGGCCCTTCAGGGTTACACTAAATCTACTCTGCCTGTTCTGTATCAATGGAACAACCAAGCCTGAATGACAGCACTCCTTGTATATAACATGATTTACTGAATATTTTAAGCTCATTGTTGAGACCTATTGCTTAGAAAAAAGATTCCTTTCATAATGTTAATACTTATTAACAATGAACCTGGTCACCTATGAGCTCTGATGGAGATATACAATGAGATTAATATTATTTTCATGCCTGCTAAGACGAATCTGTTCTGTAGTCCATGGATCAAGGAGCCATTTCAACTTTCAAGACTTATTATTAAATGAATACATTTCATACAGCTATAGCTGCCATATATAGTGATTCCTCTGATGGATCATGGGCAAAGTCAACTGAAAACCTTTTGGAAAGTATTCACAATTCTTGACGTCATTAGCATTTGTTATGCGTGGGAAGAGGTCAAAATATCAACATTAACAGGAGTTTGCAAGAAGTTGATTCCAACCCTCATGAATGACTCTGAGGGATTCAAAACTTCAGGGGAGGAAGTAATTACAGATGTAGTGGAAACAGCAAAACGACTAGAATTAAAAGTGGCACTTGAAGATGTGACTGAATTTCTGCATTCTCATGAAAAGATTTTCACAGATGAGGAGTTGCTTCTTATGGATGAGCAAAGAAAGTGGTTTCTTGAGCTGGACTTTACTCCTCGTGAAGATGTTGTGAAGATTGTTGAAACGACAAAAAAGGTTTTAGAATATGACATAAACTTAGTTGATAAAGCAGCAGCAGGATTTGAGAGGACTGACTACAATTTTGAAAGAAGTCCTACTGTGGGTAAAATGCTATCCAACAGCATTGCGTGCTACAGAGAAATCACTCCTGAAGAGAAGAGCCAATAGATGCAGCCAACCTCATTGTTGTGTTATGTCAAGAAATTACCACTGTTACCCCAAGCTTCAGCAACCACCACCCTGTCATCAACACCGAGGCAAGACCCTCCACCACCCAAAAGAACTTGCTGAAGGCTCAGCTGATGGTCAGCATTTTTTAGTAAAAAAGTGATTTTTAATTAAGCTATGTACATTTTTTTGGACATAATACTATTGCACACGTAATGGACTATAGTATAAACATCACTTTTATATGCACTGGGAAACCAAAAAATTCCCATGACTTGCTTAAATTTTAGATTCATAATGCCAATTCCAGCTCCTCTATTTACTGTGTGTCCTTGGGCAAGTTACTTAATCTTTCTGCCTATGTGTTTCCTCATATGAGAAAGGATATTACCCACTTCACCTGTTCATTATGAAGATTTAATTATACAAACTCTGTGAAACTCTTAGCACAGTACCTGATACATAATAAGTTTTGGCTTTCCTTGTATCAATAGCTATAAGTGTGCTTGTCCATGACCCTTATCATCATACCCAATTTGAGGACAAGGAATAAGACTTTTTTTTTTTTTTTAATCTTCATTACCTACCATGATGTTCTTAATACAGTTGGGTGATTAATAAACTATTGTTCATTTGTTGTGCCAAGTCAGAAACAGTACTTTCTTTTCAGCAATAGATCCATTCAATGTACATGAAATGGTTTCATAGATTTAAAATACATGAACAACTATTTCAGATAGAAAAATTAAAATCTTAAGGTAAACCATTAAATGTAGGAGGTTTTCTTTCTCTCAATTACTGAAATTTTTCACTTGCACATGGTATATTTTATTTCTATGAACCCACAAAGCTATTTCCACTTAATTCTAAATAAGAGTACCTCAACACATTTTTGTTCATTCAAAATAATGTACCAGTTATAACATTTTCAATTCTCAATGGCATAACTTGCAAAGAACTTCGCTTTGCTTTCAGAAATTCTGCTAACATCATAGCAGAGATGCTACAGGTAGAGTGGGTGTGAGTTTATTCAGTGTTGTCTAAACTGGTTATGAAAACAATCGTGCAATCTTTTGTGAGAAGGGATTTCATCTATGCTGCCAGCTTTTGTAAATAACACAGTTTCAAATACTTCACATACTGCAGAATGAAAACAACACGTTTTATAGAGAGTTTATATTGAAAGAACTGAAGCCAAGAAACGAATTCATTCATGCATGCATGCATTTCTCCATTTATCAACCAAAATTTCCTGAATGTCTATAAGTATTGCTGGCAGCATTGAAAAAGTAAAACATAAATGAATTGGTAAGAGAAAATTTCCTCATGGTGCTGCTTAGTTTGGTAGGTAGACAAAATTAAAATATAATGAAGTAATAAGATAGAGGCAAATTCAACGAACTGTGAAGACAGTGGTGAATGGGGTGATGGAGGAGGTAGTCGGTCTATCGTGTGAGGAACAGGGAATAATTAGGGCAGATATGATAAAGGAAGAGCTTTTAAAAGACAAGGTAGAAATTATTAAGGTAAATAATGGGGGAAAGCATGAAGACATGAAAATTCATGTGGATTTAGGGAACTGTGTATATTTGGGGCTGCCAGGGAAGTGAGGAGAAACCAAGCTGCAGACATGACCAGAGACAAATAAAAATAAAACTTCAATACAATGACCAGTAGGTATGTGGATAATTCAAGGACTCAAAGGGGATTTTCCTGATGTCAGAAATTTTAATCAAGCCTGACACAGGTTACAGTAATAAAGTGAAGAAATGTACTCTTCTGAACCTAACAGTATCATATAAACCAAAGGTAGAAGATGCCAAAGGAATCACTCAGAAGCCTTGACACAAAGAAGTGATTCCAAAGTTCCCATCAAGAATGCTGTATACCTGAAGGACAGCAAAAGAGAGAGGGAGGGAAAGTGAGGAGAAGGAAGAAGAGAAGGAAAAGAAGAACAAAGGCTGGAACTGCATTCTCTGATATTTACTCAGAATCACCAAATAAGAGTTGCAGGTGGTAGGTTAGGTTAATTGAGAGTCACAATTAAACTATATTTTGGTCACCCTCAAGAATTTTTGGGGGCAAAGAATGCCTCAGTTTGGGTTTGCTTTTCTTGAAAAAGATCTAGAGTTTTCTTTGTATTATCCTGTCATCAACAACTTTTTTTTTTTTTTAATGTACTTCATGTAGTCTTTTTCTAAACTGGCCTTAGAATTTATCTTATTTCTAATCAAAATTTTATCTTGAAACTTTAATTTTGGAAATAAAAATAGTGATATATTGTTTCTTAAAGCTTTTTAATTTTTTCCCATAATTTTTAGAAAATGTATGTGTGTCTACAATGATTTTACTTTTCATCATCAGAGACAACCTTCACTTTGCACTTTCACATAGCTTTTCTTCTAAGCATTTTGCCACTACACACTAGGTCTGGTATTTAAAATAAAATTTAAATTTTTATATTAACATACAATTGTCCTTTGTTTGTGGCATACAGTTCTATGAATTTTCTCTTATGCATATACTCATGCAACCACCAACCAAGTAAAGGATACAGAACAGTTACATTACCTCCAACCCAAGCCTCTCATTTTATGCCTTTGTAGTCCCACCATAATCCATCCTTACACCCCATCAATCACTGACATTTTCCATAACTAAAGCTTTATCTTTTTAGACAATATTATATACACAGAAGCATGGAGATTATATCTTTTTGATACTGGGTTTATTCACTCAGCATAAGGCCTTTAAGATTCAGTCAAGATTTTGTGTATACACAATAAGTTCCTTTTAATTGCTTAGTAGGCTTCTAAAATATGGATGTACCATAGTTTGCTTATCCATTCAACCACTGAAGAATATTCAGGTTGTGACTAGATTTGACAATTATGAATAAAACTGCTACAAACATTTATGTATAAGTTCTTGTGTGAATGTAAGTTTTTTTATTTTTCGGGGTAACTACCAAGGAGTGAGATTGCTGGATCACATGGTAAGTTAATGTTAAACATAAAAAGGAAAAAAACCCCAAAAAACTACCAAAACTATCTTCAAGAGTGGCTGTACCATTCCACCCCTCAAACAATGTGTGAGAACTACTGTTGTTCCTTATACTCACCACCACTTAGTATTATTAGTAGTTTTTAAAGCTTATTCATTCGAATGGGTATGTAGCAGTATTTGATGGTTCTAATTTATATTTTCCTAATGGCTTTGATTTTGAATATCTTTTCATATGTTTATTTGACTTCCAAAAGTCTTCTTTGGTGAAACATCTATACAAATCATTTGCCTTTTTTTTTTTTTTTTTTTGTGTCAGTTATACTTTAATTCTCCCTTATCAATCAGCTAGATTAAAACAACATCAATGCATGAATTCCATGAGAATTAAAAATCCAGAAAATTTTGAAAAAGTTAATATGAAGTCACTGAAATCAATTGAATTCTATTAAATTATTTAGCATAAAAAGGCTGACAATATGTTTCTTTTTTTTTTTTTTTTTTCCACACACACACACTGTATTTTATTTTTACAAGAGATAGATAGACTGACACCAAGCATTGTACATGGATGACCACAACAAAAGCAAGAATGATTGCAATTACCAAACATGAAACACACTTATACTATGTCATAACATTGACATTCAGTCCAGTAATCCTCCACTGTAACAGCTCCTTTACTTTGCAGTGAAAATTGATTTGTATATTCTTTTCCTCTGAGTCCTTGTGGGATTTTTTTTTTTAATTCAGACAGAAAGTCACAAAAATTATACTCATCCTCATCAGTTCACTCAGTCCCATGTAATTAATTTCTTTTTTTTCATCTTGATCTTTTGTTAGCACTTTTATGAGTTCATCAGTTTTTCATTAGAGTTCTGAAAATGCTTATTCATTCAGTTCAGCAGTACAGTCAGTTACCAGAAACCTGTACTTGTCAGAGTCTTTTCCATGAATTTCTTGAAGATGAAACTCTTTTATAGGAACATATTTGCAAAATCATCAGAGTACACCCAGAACTGTCTGTAAATGACAAAAGACTTAAAAATGACCATGGTTAAAGATTTGATGAAAGTTCATAATAATGCAGTTGACAAGAAAATTAGTTATTTCTGAGATATACATTTTAAAGTAATAACTAGGATTATTACTTATAACATTATACCAGAACATATAAGATTTTTAGACGTTTCCTGTAATGTCTGAAACATTTATATTAACATATTTCCATACATATTTCCATACAAATACAAATATAAGATTTTTAGAAATTTCATGTAATGTCTGAAACATTTATATTAACATATTTCCATACAAATACAAATATAAGATTTTTAGAAATTTCATGTAATGTCTGAAACATTTATATTAACATATTTCCATACATATTTCCATACAAATACAAATATAAGATTTTTAGAAATTTCATGTAATGTCTGAAACATTTATATTAACATATTTCCATACATATTTCCATACAAATACAAATATAAGATTTTTAGAAATTTCATGTAATGTCTGAAACATTTATATTAACATATTTCCATACATATTTCCATACAAATACAAATATAAGATTTTTAGAAATTTCATGTAATGTCTGAAACATTTATATTAACATATTTCCATACAAATAACCCAATGAAAGTTTAGTATTAGTTGTTTTGTTTGTTTTTTTATACTGCAGGTTCTTATTAGGCATCAGTTTTATACACATCAGTGTATACATGTCAATCCCAATCGCCCAATTCAGCACATCACCATCCCCACCTCATCGCAGTTTTCCCCCCTTGGTGTCCATATGTCCATTCTCTACATCTGTGTCTCAACTTCTGCCCTGCAAACTGGCTCATCTGTACCATTTTTCTACGTTCCACATACATGCATTAACATACGATATTTGTTTTTCTCTTTCTGACTTACTTCACTCTGTATGACAGTCTCTAGATCCATCCACTTCTCAACAAATGACTCAATTTCGTTCCTTTTTATGGCTGAATAATATTCCATCGTATATATGTACCACAACTTCTTTATCCATTCGTCTGTTGATGGGCATTTAGGTTGCTTCCATGACCTGGCTATTGTAAATAGTGCTGCAATGAACATTCGGGTGCACGTGTCTTTTTGAATTACGGTTTTCTCTGGGTATATGCCCAGTAGTGGGATTGCTGGGTCATATGGTAATTCTATTTTTAGTTTTTTAAGGAACCTCCATATTGTTCTCCATAGTGGCTGTATCAATTTACATTCCCACCAACAGTGCAAGAGGGTTCCCTTTTCTCCACACCCTCTCCAGCATTTGTTGTTTGTAGATTTTCTGATGATGCCCATTCTAACAGGAGTGAGGTGATACCTCATTGTAGTTTTGATTTGCATTTCTCTAATAATTAGTGCTGTTGAGCATCTTTTCATGTGCTTCGTGGCCGTCTGTATGTCTTCTTTGGAGAAATGTCTATTTAGGTCTTCTGCCCATTTTTGGATTGGGGTGTTTGTTTCTTTGATATTGAGCTGAATGAGCTGTTTATATATTTTGGAGATTAATCCTTTGTCCGTTGATTCATTTGCAAATATTTTCTCCCATTCTGAGGGTTGTCTTTTCGTCTTGTTTATGGTTTCCTTTGCTGTGCAAAAGCTTTGAAGTTTCATTAGGTCCCACTTGTTTATTTTTGTTTTTATTTCCATTACTCTAGGAGGTGGATCGAAAAAGATCTTGCTGTGATTTATGTCAAAGAGTGTTCTTCCTATGTTTTCCTCTAAGAGTTTTATAGTGTCCAGTCTTATATTTAGGTCTCTAATCCATTTTGAGTTTATTTTTGTGTATGGTGTTAGGGAGTATTCTAATTTCATTCTTTTACATGTGGCTGTCCAGTTTTCCCAGCACCACTTATTGAAGAGACTGTCTTTTCTCCATTGTATATCTTTGCCTCCTTTGTCATAGATTAGTTGACCATAGGTGCGTGGGTTAATCTCTGGGCTTTCTATCTTGTTCCATTGATCTATGTTTCTGTTTTTGTGCCAGTACCATATTGTCTTGATTACTGTAGCTTTGTAGTATAGTCTGAAGTCAGGGAGTCTGATTCCTCCAGCTCCATTTTTTTGCCTCAAGACTGCTTTGGCTATTCGGGGTCTTTTGTGTCTCCATACAAATTTTAAGATGATTTGTTCTAGCTCCGTAAAAAATGCCATTGGTAATTTGATAGGGATTGCATTGAATCTGTAGATTGCTTTGGGTAGTATACTCATTTTCACAATGTTGATTCTTCCAATCCAAGAACATGGTATATCTCTCCATCTGTTGGTATCATCTTTAATTTCTTTCATCAGTGTCTTATAGTTTTCTGCATACAGGTCTTTTGTCTCCCTAGGTAGGTTTATTCCTAGGTATTTTATTCTTTTTGTTGCAATGGTAAATGGGAGTGTTTCCATAATTTCTCTTTCAGATTTTTCATCATTAGTGTATAGGAATGCAAGAGATTTCTGTGCATTAATTTTGTAACCTGCAACTTTACCATATTCATTAATTAGCTCTAGCAGTTTTCTGGTGGCAGTTTTAGGATTCTCTATGTATAGTATCATGTCATCCGCAAACAGTGACAGTTTTACTTCTTCTTTTCCAATTTGTATTCCTTTTATTTCTTTTTCTTCTCTGATTGCAGTGGCTAGGACTTCCAGAACTATGTTGAATAATAGTGGTGAGAGTGGACATCCTTGTCTCGTTCCTGATCTTAGAGGAAATGCTTTCAGTTTTTCACCATTGAGAATGATGTTTGCTGTGGGTTTGTCATATATGGCCTTTATTATGTTGAGGTAGGTTCCCTCTATGCCCACTTTCTGGAGAGTTTTTATCATAAATGGGTGTTGAATTTTGTCAAAAGCTTTTTCTGCATCTATTGAGATGATCATATGGTTTTTATTCTTCAATTTGTTAATATGGTGTATCACATTGATTGATTTGCGTATATTGAAGAATCCTTGCATCCCTGGGATAAATCCCACTTGATTGTGGTGTATGATCCTTTTAATGTGTTGTTGGATTCTGTTTGCTAGTATTTTGTTGAGGATTTTTGCATCTATATTCATCAGTGATATTGGTCTGTAATTTTCTTTTTTTGTAGTGTCTTTGTCTGGTTTTGGTATCAGGGTGATGGTGGCCTCATAGAATGAGTTTGGGAGAGTTCCTTCCTCTGCAATTTTTTGGAAGAGTTTGAGAAGGATGGGTGTTAGCTCTTCTCTAAATGTTTGATAGAATTCACCTGTGAAGCCATCTGGTCCTGGACTTTTGTTTGTTGGAAGATTTTTAATCACTGTTTCAATTTCATTACTTGTGATTGGTCTGTTGATATTTTCTGTTTCTTCCTGATTCAGTCTTGGAAGGTTACACCTTTCTAAGAATTTGTCCATTTCTTCCAGGTTGTCCATTTTATTGGCATAAAGTTGCTTGTAGTAATCTCTTAGGATGTTTTGTATTTCTGCGGTGTCTGTTGTAACTTCTCCTTTTTCATTTCTGATTTTATTGATTTGAGTCCTCTCCCTCTTTTTCTTGATGAGTCTGGCTAATGGCTTATCAATTTTGTTTATCTTCTCAAAGAACCAACTTTTAGTTTTATTGATCTTTGCTATTGTTTTCTTTGTTTCTATTTCATTTATTTCTGCTCTGATCTTTATGATTTCTTTCCTTCTGCTAACTTTGGGTTTTGTTTGTTCTTCTTTCTCTAGTTTCTTTAGGTGTAAAGTTAGATTGTTTACTTGAGATTTTTCTTGTTTCTTTAGGTAGGCTTGTATAGCTATAAATTTCCCTCTTAGAACCGCTTTTGCTGCATCCCATAGGTTTTGGGTCGTCGTGTTTTCATTGTCATTTGTCTCTAGGTATTTTTTTATTTCCTGTTTGATTTCTTCAGTGATCTCTTGGTTATTTAGTAACGTATTGTTTAGCCTCCATGTGTTTGTCTTTTTTACGTTTTTTTCCCTGTAATTCATTTCTAATCTCATAGCGTTGTGGTCAGAAAAGATGCTTGATATGATTTCAATTTTCTTAAATTTACTGAGGCTTGATTTGTGACCCAAGATGTGATCTATCCTGGAGAATGTTCCGTGTGCACTTGAGAAGAACGTGTAATCTGCCGTTTTTGGATGGAATGTCCTGTATATATCAATTAAATCTATCTGGTCTATTGTGTCATTTAAAGCTTCTGTTTCCTTATTTATTTTCATTTTGGATGATCTGTCCATTGGTGTAAGTGAGGTGTTAAAGTCCCCCACTATTATTGTGTTACTGTCGATTTCCTCTTTTATAGCTGTTAGCAGTTGCCTTATGTATTGAGGTGCTCCTATGTTGGGTGCATATATATTTATAATTGTTATATCTTCTTCTTGGATTGATCCCTGGATCATTATGTAGTGTCCTTCCTTGTCTCTTGTAACATTCTTTATTTTAAAGTCTATTTTATCTGATATGAGTATAGCTACTCCAGCTTTCTTTTGATTTCCATTTGCATGGAATATCTTTTTCCATCCCCTCACTTTCAGTCTGTATGTGTCCCTAGGTCTGAAGTGGGTCTCTTGTAGACAGCATATATATGGGTCTTGTTTTTGTATCCATTCAGCCAGTCTATGTCTTTTGGTTGGGGCATTTAATCCATTCACGTTTAAGGTAATTATCGATATGTATGTTCCTATGACCATTTTCTTAATTGTTTTGGGTTTGTTTTTGTAGGTCCTTTTCTTCTCTTGTGTTTCCCACTTAGAGAAGTTCCTTTAGCATTTGTTGTAGAGCTGGTTTGGTGGTGCTGAATTCTCTTAGCTTTTGCTTGTCTGTAAAGCTTTTGATTTCTCCATCAAATCTAAATGAGATCCTTGCTGGGTAGAGTAATCTTGGTTGTAGGTTCTTCCCTTTCATCACTTTAAGTATTTCATGCCACTCCCTTCTGGCTTGCAGAGTTTCTGCTGAGAAATCAGCTGTTAACCTTATGGGGGTTCCCTTGTATGTTATTTGTCGTTTTTCCCTTGCTGCTTTCAATAATTTTTCTTTGTCTTTAATTTTTGCCACTTTGATTACTATGTGTCTCGGCGTGTTTCTCCTTGGGTTTATTCTGTATGGGACTCTCTGCGCTTCCTGGACTTGGGTGGCTATTTCCTTTCCCATGTTAGGGAAGTTTTCGATTATAATCTCTTCAAATATTTTCTCTGGTCCTTTCTCTCTCTCTTCTCCTTCTGGGACCCCTATAATGCGAATGTTGTTGCGTTTAATGTTGTCCCAGAGGTCTCTTAGGCTGTCTTCATTTCTTTTTATTCTTTTTTCTTTAGTCTGTTCCGCAGCAGTGAATTCCACCATTCTGTCTTCCAGGTCACTTATCCGTTCTTCTGCCTCAGTTATTCTGCTATTGATTCCTTCTAGTGTAGTTTTCATTTCAGTTATTGTATTGGTCATCTCTGTTTGTTTGTTCTTTAATTCTTCTAGGTCTTTGTTAATCATTTCTTGCATCTTCTCAATCTTTGCCTCCATTCTTATTCCGAGGTCCTGGATCATCTTCACTATCATTATTCTGAATTCTTTTTCTGGAAGGTTGCCTATCTCCACTTCATTTAGTTGTTTTTCTGGGGTTTTTTCTTGTTCCTTCATCTGGTACATAGCCCTCTGCCTTTTCATCTTCTCTGTCTTTCTGTAACTGTGGTTTTTGGTCCACAGGCTGCAGGATTGTAGTTTTTCTTGCTTCTGTTGTCTGCCCTCTGGTGGTTGAGGCTATCTAAGAGGCTTGATGGGAGGCTCTGGTGGTGGGTAGAGCTGACTGTTGCTGTGGTGGTCAGAGCTCAGTAAAACCTTAATCCACTTGACTGTTGATGGGTGGGGCTGGGTTCCCTCCCTGTTGCTGTGGCGATCAGAGCCCAGTAAAACCTTAATCCACTTGACTGTTGATGGGTGGGGCTGGGTTCCCTCCCTGTTGGTTGTTTTGCCTGAGGCAACCCAACACTGGAGCCTACCCGTGCTCTTTGGTGGGGTTAATGGCAGACTCTGGGAGGGCTCACGCCAAGGAGAACTTCCCAGGACCTCTGCTGCCAGTGTCCTTATCCCCACGGTGAAACAGAGCCACCACTCGCCTCTGCAGGAGACCCCCCAACACCAGCAGGTACGTCTGGTTCAGTCTCCCCCAGGGTCACTGCTCCTTCCCCTGGGTCCCGATGCGCACATTACTTTGTGTGTGCCCTCCAAGAGTGGGGTCTCTGTTTCCCCCAGTCCTGTCACAGTCCTGCAATCAATTCCCACTAGACTTCAAAGTCTGATTCTCTAGGAATTCCTCCTCCCTTTGCCGGACCCCCAGGTTGGGAAGCCTGAGGTGGGGCTCAGAACCTTCACTCCAGTGGGTGGACTTCTGTGGTATAAGTGTTCGCCAGTCTGTGAGTCACCCACCCAGCAGTTATGGGATTTGATTTTACTCTGATTGCGCCCCTCCTACCGTCTCACTGTGGCTTCTCCTCTGTCCTTGGACGTGGGGTGTCCTCCTTGGTGAAGTCCAGGGTCTTCCTGTCAATGATTGTCCAGCAGCCAGTTGTGATTCTGGTGCTCTCGCAAGAGGGAGTGAGAGCACGTCCTTCTACTCCGCCATCTTGGTTAATCTCCTCATTTGCCTTTTAATTTGAGTTTTACTGTTGTATTTTGAGATTTATGTATTCTGGATACAAATCCTTTATCAGATATATGGTTTGATAATACTTTTGCTCTTTCTATGGTCTATCTTTTCATTCTCTTAAGTGCCTTTAACAGAGCAAATGTTTTTAATATTGATAAAGTCATATACCTTTTTTTTCTTTTCTTTTACAGACTTGCTTTAGGTGTGAGATCTAAGAAGTTTCGATTTCTTTCCATGTTTTCTTCTAAAAGGTTATAGCTCTGTGTTTTACACGTAGATCTATAATCACCTTTGAACTAAGTTTTAAAGTGCATAGTCTAGCTCTTTGTTTTTTTTTTTTCTTTGAACGTGGATACCCAAATGTACCAAAACCATTTGTTGAAAAGCCTATCCTTTCTTCACTGAATTGGCCTTGTATCTTTGTCAAAAAAATTGACTATATTTGGGTGGGTCTACTCCTGGACTATCTTCTCTGTTCCATTTATCTATGTGTCCATCCCTTTGATACTACTATACTGTCCTGATTATTGTAGCTTTGTAGTAGTTTTTGAAAGTTTCTTACTTTGTTCTTCTTCAAAATTGTTTTGGTTATTCACTGACTTTTGTGTCTCCTACATACATTTTGGAATCAACCTATCTATATAAACCAAAAATCCTATTGAGATTTTGATTGGATTTGCATTAAATCTATAGATAATTGTGTTGAACTGACATCATTACTATGTTGAGTCTTTAAATCCACAAACATACTGTGTCTTCATTTATGTCTTCCTTGATTTCTTTTTTTAAAAATAGGGTATAGTTGATTTACAATGTTGTGTTAGTTTCAGGCATACAGCAAAGTGAATTTGTTACACATATACCCACTCTTGTTTTAGACTCTTTTCCCATATAGGCCATTACAGAGTATTGAGTAGAGTTCCCTGTGCTATACAGTAGGTCCTTATTAGTTATCTATTTTATATATAGTAGTGTGTTTCTTTGATTTCTTTTGACACTTTCATATTTCCCAGCATTCAGTTATTGTATCTTTTATATTTATAATTAAACATTTCATTTTTTGGATCAATTGCATAGCTTCCAATTGTTCATTTTTACTATATAAAAATGTAATTCATTTTGTGTGTTGAATTTGTATCCTACAACCTTGGTAAAAATCTCATTAATTACAGGATTATTTTTGGAGGTTCCTTAGAATTTTCTGTATAGAAGCTGTCATATACATAAGTAAAAATAAGTCTTATTTAAATGTTCCTTAGAATGTTCCAGAAGCAACGTGGGCCAGGATGATTTCATTTTTGGAAAAAAATTATAAATTCAAGAGTTGTTTGACTATCCAGGCTACTTAATTTATTTTGGGTATGTGTGGATTTTGGTTTTGAGAAATTAACATATTTCATGCAGTTTGTCAAAACTGTGTATGTGGAGTTTTTTAAGGTATTGTCATACTGTCATTCTAATATTTCTGGAATCTGTAGGGATATCCTATCTTCTTTGATCTTGATAGTTTGTGCCTTCTATCTTTGCCAGTCTTACTAAAGGTTTATCATTTTTTGACCTTTCTAAACAACATCTTTTTTATACATATTTTCTTTATTGTTTTTCTATTTTCATTTTTTAAGGAAATCTTTTTTTAAATCATTTTTTATAATCATTTTTTAAGGAAATCTGCTCTTAAATCTTTTATTCTCTTACTTCTGCTTGCTATGGAGTTATTTTCCTCTTCTTTTTTTTCAAGTTCCTTAAAATGGAAGCTTAGATTTTTTATGAAAGCCCTTTTTTCCTTTTCTAGTTTAATCATTTATTGCTATAAGTTTCTTTCTAAGAACTGTTTCAGCTGTATCACACACATTTGGATATGCTGAATTTTCATTTTCACTTATTTCAAAGTATATCTTAATTTCCCTTGAGACCTCTTCCTTGACTGCTGGATTATTAAAAAGTGTCTATTAAATTTCTAAATACTTGGAGAGTATTATTTTTCTATTATTGATTTTAATTCAATTCCATTATGATCACAAAGTATACTATGCATGATTTCAGTTCTTTAATATTTGAAGTTTGTTTTATGACCCAAGATATGAGCTATTTTGGTGAATGTTACATGTGAATGTGGAAGGAATGTGTATATTGCAGTAGCTAGGTGAAGGGTTCTATAAATATCAATTAGAATCAATTGGTTGATGATGTAGTTTAGTTCTTCTATATCCTTGCCCATTTTTGGTCTATTTTTTCAATTGCTGTTTTATCAATTAGTGAGAAAGGAGAGCTGAAGTCTCTAAATTGTGGATTTGTCTGTCTTTGCAGTTGTGTTAATGTTTGTTTACAGTTTGTTAGTGTTTGTTTTGAAGCTCTGTTAGCTTCAAAATACATGTTTGATGTTATTTTATTTTCTTATATAATGCCCCACTTTATCTCTGGTCATTTTCCTTGCTCTGAAGTCTACTGTGTCTAAATAATATAGCCACTCCAGCTGCCTTTTGATTTGTGTGTGCATGTATGTTTTTTCCCTTTCCTTTACATATAATCTACCTATATCGTTATATTTGAAGTGAATTTCTTATAGACAGTGTATATACCTTTTACATTTTTTAATCCATCCTGATAACCTTTGTATTTAATTGGTGTGCTTAGACCTTATGCATTTAATGTACTTATGGGTATATTTGGATTTCAATCTACCATTTTATTATTCATTTTCTAATTATTCCCTCTGTGTTTCATCCTTTGTTTTATTCTTCCTGCCTTAAGGTTATTTGAACATCTTTTTAATTCTATTTAAATGTATCTATTGTGCTTTTGGCTATTTCTCACTGTAAAGTGTGGGGGGTGGCAGTTGCTATAGAGATTACAGTACAAATACTTAACTTTTCTCAGTCTACTTAGGTTTAAAATTTTAGAACTTCAATTAGACTGTAGAAAGCTTATGACTATGAAGGGTTTTTTTTACCCTCCTCCCTTTATGATATCTTAAATAATTCATACATTGAGAACCACATCAGATGTCATAATTTTTGCTTTCAATAGTCAAACATATTTTAAGGAATCAGCAATCTGTTCTATTTATCAAAATACTTGCCATTTATGTTGCTCTTCCTTCATTTCTGATGTTCCAAGTTTCCTTCTGGTATCATTTCTTTAACAGTTCTTTTAAAGCAATTCTGATGGCATATAGCGCTCTATTAATTTTCCTTTAACTAAGAATGACTTTATTTTGTGTATAACATTATATATTCCTGGAGATAGCTATTGCTTGACTTAGAATTCCAGGGAGAAAGTTCTTTTATTTCAGTACTTTAAAAATATTTTCTACTTTCCCTGGTCTTCATAGTTTCTGATAAGAAATCTATAGACATTCAAACAATTGTTTTTCTCTGGATGCTTTCAAGATTTTTCTTCTTTCTCTTTAGTTTTCAGCTCTTTGATTATACATGTCTAAGCATAAATTTGAGTTTATCTTTTTTGGGGTTTTCTGAGCTTCTTGAATCTGTAGCTTTATATCTTTCTTACATTTGGGAAGCTCAAATGTTTCCTTCTGCTCTGCATGGTTTTGTCTCTCCTTCCGGGATAATAATGACACAAATGGTAGACGTTAAGATTTATTCCAAAATCCGTTAACATCTGTCCATTTTTTTTCAATCTTTGTTCTCTCTGTTGTTTATCTTGCATATTTTCTTTTTATTTGTGCTTGAGTTTACTCTTTCTTCTGTCATTTCTATTCTGCTATGGAGTCCATCCAGTGATTTTTTTTTTCCCCAGTGCTAAATGATCTATTTATTTCTCCTTTATAACTTTTAGTTATTTGCTGAGATTGTCTATCTTCCCATACCTTTCTTGAATATTCATCTTTGTCAGAATATTTTTATAGTAACTCTCTAACCTGTGTCTAGTAATTCTAGATATTGTGTCATGTCAATGTCAGCATCTTTTGACTGGATGTTCACATTTGAGTTGATATTTTCCCTGTTACCTATATGCTGGGTAATTTTCAATTTTATCCTGGACATTTTGAATATTAAGTTGTGAGAATCTAGGTCATATATACAGCTTATGGAATATCTTTTCATTTCTGGAGCTAGAAGTCAACTCATTCGGAGTCACATCACAAGATTTGACCAGCCTTCTGTGACTTGTGAATTGAATGCCAATTCCATTTTCAAGCTCTTTGCAATGCTGTTCAAATGTCTTACATGTGCACCACTCAGTTATTTGTCTGGAAATGGGGCTGTTGTCTTTAATTAAATTCTATTCTCAATGTTTTCGGTGTGTAGTTTAGCAGCAGATCTACTCATCTGAAAGTGATCCCAGGGGTTCATTTAAAAAAATGAGTTAGCTTTCCTAAGCTGCTCTCTCTCTCTCTCTCTCTGTGATCTCCCCAGTACTTTCCAATTCTCTCATGGTCTTTTTTTTTTTTTTTTTTGGTTTTACTAGCCAGAAAGCTTGGGATTTGTTTATTCCATTCTGGAGCTCCTTTTGTGAGTTGCACGCATGTCTAGGGCATATGGTGGGAGGAGCAATGGGAGTGGCCTCACCCTCTTGAAGCTACAGCTACTTCAATCAAGAGTCGAAGGTGTCCCTCCAGAGTTTAGGTGACTGCAGGCCTTTGCTGCTGTGGCCGCTGCTACCAACAAACCATTTTCTTCCTCCTGAATTCTAAACTAGAGGGCTTCCCTGGGGTTCCCTACATCCTTGCTGATACCCACCTTCCATGTTTCAGTCTGTCCTGAGTCTAGGTCAGAGGATGCTGGAGGAAAAAAGAAATGGTAAACTCACCACCAGTTCAGTGATAACTTTGAATTGTGGTCTTCTACTCCCATCTACCTGCCACTATTTTCCTTTCTGAGTCCTCAAAGTGCTGCTCCATGAACACTGTTCAGGTTTTACAGCATATTCTATCTTATCCAAAACTAGAAATCCTGGATTGATGATTTTGAATTCATGGTAAAAATAGAGTCAAAGCCATAATTCTATTTCTAGTAAAGACAAATGCAGCCAGCATAATTGGGTAACAAGAAGATTCACATGATCAGACGAGAATATTTTCCTGCTGAGTGGGTTAACCAGGGTATCAATGTACATGTATGACATTATATAAACATGGTATAACTTTTTTCTTACTTTAATATTGGTTCCGGTATTTATATACGCTTGTAGCTGGTTATGATGTGACTCCTATCTGTGAGAGTTACAAAATAAATTAATGAATTTTTTGGATTGATCCATTTAAAATATATATAGTCCTCTTTATGTCTCTCAATCTCTTCCTGTGCCACTATCTTGACTAGATATTTTGAGAGCTGTCAATACTATTTATGAAAATATTTCCAATATTACCTTGTCAATTGATTCTATTTATCCAGCCCTAAAGAATTATTTGTTCATTGAGCAGGCAAAAAAAGAACAACAGATTGATTTTTCACAGTAATTTTCATGTTTCTTTTCTGAGATCATTCCTCAGTACAAACTGTTTTGCTCAAACAGCTCAAATGTGCTGTTGCCAGTAACATTTGGGAGAAGCTCTATCCTGTTAGAGAGATTCCTATTAAGCTGCCCACTACCAACTCAGTTTTGTTGTTCTTTGAACCCTGAAGCCACCTAATGTGACTACTTTTGAACACTGTTACTTTTCCCTTATGAAAGGAATGTTCCTTGGTGTATATCTCATCTGTATGTGTCCTATCCTTATATCCAAATTTTTCCTTTTTACATTAAGAACATTCCAGAATCATCTCTATTTTGTCTCCTGCACCCAAACATAGTGTTGCATTTTTTAGGATGGAATTGGGAGACAAGTTCCCTGGTGAATCCTTTCAGCATTCTATCTAGCAGGCAATCTTTTATTGCCACATTTATGGGAAGAGAAAAGGTTAACACCTAGCCTCAGGGAAGCCTGAAAATGTGGGACTTGCTTTTTTGTTCCTCCCTTTGCAATGTTAAGTCAAGGAATTACTAGGAATTTACCTATTCTAGATGAGAGAAAGAGAGAGAGAGAGGGAAAGAGAATGAATGAGCATATCTGATCAAGAACCAAGGACTATGTACCAGGCCAAACTCCTACATTTCATTGTTGAAACTGGTTATGGAGTAACGAGTAATCTGTATAGATGAGAAAATACACTAATGGGTCTGACTGGTTAGGTATGAAAGGTGAAAGAGCATCAGCTTGGCTACATACTCAACCACCTTTTAATGCATGTTATGAGTCAGAATGAATGGGATATCATGACTGAGTCGAGAGAGTCATGACCTCTATTCTGTTGGTAAGTATGCTATATGTTTCCTGTCCTGCATTTTCTCTTAAACTTAGTAAACTCGGTGCTGGCTAAAGCCTACTGAGGTCTCAGTTTGACTGCCAAACTAAACTCAAGATCATTGCTGTTAGTAACAGAGTGGCTATTGAAGCAGTTTCCTTTTGTTTTCAAAGTTAAGTTTTACTCATTTTGCATTAAAAAAAAGAATTTTTATGGAGGTATTCAGGACAAGAGGATGAGTTATTTATTCTCTAGTTCCTGATTTGCTTGTGCATTATGTTGGATTATGAAAAAACCCTATTGAGTAACACACATTACATATTTGTCAATACTTCCTTGTTTTGTTCTTCTCAACTTGGAAAAACTGAGCAAGTTATTATCAAAATAACTTTTGCTTGAAATTTTGTAGCTATGGAAATTGATGTGTTGTGAGTCTGATTTCAAAATTATCTTGCCAATGCCTTTGTATCTCAGTAATATTTTCCAGTAGTACTTAAAATTCTAGCTAAAAAATTTAAATAACATAAAATAAAAATATTTTACATTTGTTATGTTTAAGTTATTCTCCTATAATTCTTTGCTATTATAAATTGTTGGTCTTGATCTCATGATACTAGGCATGATCTTAATTTTTTTCCAACATCAGTAATCAATAATTAAACTTGAATGTAAAAAGAGCTATACAATTTAGAGAGAAACTTGCAGCACTACTGCCTGCAATGTGGAGGATTAGGAATTCAGATATATCCTCCATTCACAGAAAATACTCAGATTCAGGAAAACCACAACATAATACATGGTAATTCACTGCAGAGTTCAACAGAAAATACATGAAGTCTCAGGGGATAGAGAAAATTAAGATAAAGCTAAAGCTTAAAATTTTTTTCTTAAAACAAACTTTGGTGCCAGTTTAACTCTAAAGGTCAAGCTAGTACTAGGAATTTCAGAATATTTGTGATGAACAGACACTAAGGGAAATGGGAGACCAGGGCTTATACTGGTACAAAATAGACGCTGACCTACAGATTCATGAATAAGACCAGCACACTTCTAAGTGTTATAGTTTAAGTGAAGATATAAGTAGGGGGAGAAACTGTCTAGAAAAGGATTCAACGAAGACAACTCTTAGTTCTGTTCTTTCTCTCTGTGGCACAAAATAGTCTCCTTAAAATGTGTAACCATAGGCTTATCGTTTCATATTGCTGGGTTTTGAATTTACATTCAGCCCTGAATCTGGGCACCCCAGTTTGCGAAGTCAAATTAAAGTGTTTTCAGACTGGTGGGACACCCTGACACCATTCAGAACGAAATTAAAATATTTTTCTGGAGAAAAACATAATCCAAGTTATTCAAGATTCCCCAGTGGTTAAATATGAATTCATAATGTAAAGTCCCCAAATGCAGGAGGAAAAAATATCCATTGTAACTGAAAATACTAGCAGAAAGAAAAGCCAAGAGATTTATCCCCTCAAACACAGATACACACACTAACCCAGTCTAGGGAAATTTCAGATAACAAAGACAAAGGGAAGATCTAAAAGAAGCCAGGGATAAAGGCCACATCATCTACAAGAAAGTGTAATTTAAAAAGACAGCAGATTTTCTAGTGTCCATAATGACATAGACAATGTGATATTCTTTTCAATGTGCTGAGAGGAAATATCTATTTTTCTGGATTTATGAACTCAGAGCAAGTGTGAGAGAAATACACCTTCACACAAAAACTAAGAGGTTTTACCAACAAAAACTAAGAAGCAAGAACAATTTTAAAGAACGAAACTATCCCAGATGGAAAATCTGAGATGCAAGAAGGAATGGTGAAGGCAGAATTTTAAGTATTTAACTGAAATTAAAGAAACATCACCTATATAATGCAAGAATAATAATACTTCATTTATGTGGGTAACAAAAATAATATAAGGAAGTTCTAGGACAGCAAATAACAATAATTTATAATCAGCGTTTCTGATGTTAATAAGAATATTTCAAATTTACTGTTTGATTCAAGATGATAGTAAAGAAATTTTTTAACTTCAGATACTGTTTTGGTGAGTTTGATAAGTTTAGATATAAAATACAAACCAACAATACACACACACACAGACACACACAGAACAGAATGTTTAATTCTCAAACTGGCAGAATCAAACTAGAAATAAGAGAGCAATCAAAACTTAGGTCTCAGGAAGAAACTTAAATAAGGAAGTACAGCAGTTTTGATTGCTGGGAAAAGAGAGAGAGGGAAAATAAAGACATCGAGAAAGAGAAAGATTGCATCCTGAATCCCGAGGTCTGTCTTCAAATCATCTTTGTTAATGTGTTCAGAGTGCAATTATTTCTAATTTACCAAAGCTTTTTTTCTTCCTTTTTAATGAAACACTAGAGGCACAGAAACATTCCCCATATAGTCAAAGTATTTAAAATAATTTAAAATAAACTAATACAATATGTATTAATTAGGGGCTAAAATAACTTTAATTTGGTAGTATTTAAGATACTTTTTTAAAGGTAGTATTTGTATTTAAGATACATCTGTAATTATTTTACATTATGGTCTCCACATACTGAAAGTAAAAAATTAGAATCCTAAAAAATGAAAATTTTGTGTATAACTTAATAAAGACAGTTCATACACTAATTCTGGGAGCCATAGAAAATCATATTTTATCATTTCCTTTTAAGACTGAGAAAAATGCAGTTGAAGAACTCAAAAATTGAAGATGGGTAGAGTCAAATTCTTCCTATGATTAGATCCAGTGTTCTGCAAATTCATATTCTGCATTAATCTCCATGCCTCAACAGTGTACGTATATTTTTGTAACCTCTAAAGATATGAGAAATAAAATTTATTGAATTCTTAGTATATACCAGACAATGTCATAGACCCATATCAGTCATTCTATTTAGTCTCCACAGCAATGGTCTGAACTATTATTCCCACTTTGCCTATGAGGATACCTATTCAGACTAGAAGTAACTTGTCAAATTGATAGAGCCAGGATTCAGAACTAGATGTTTCTGAATCCAAAGCCCTTGCCTTAATTAACTACAACTCAGTACCTCAATAAAAGCAGTTGAATGTTCAAATAATTGGTCAATACTAAAGTAAACAAGAAGTAACAAATTCCCCTATTTCATTAAATCCTGTTAATGGTGTTATACTGAAGAAGAGAGTGTTTCCCTTAACAATTTCCCCTTATCTATTAAAATCATATCCATACAAATGATAATATATCTTATTTCCCTGAGAATGATTGTTCTGGTCAACATATAGAAATATAACTACAAAGTTAAATAATGTCTGTCAATCTTTATTGTTAAGAAAGGATTCCAATTTTAAATTATGTGTGCATTTCAATATACGTGTCTCAAACATGTCTCATATGGATGAGAATTTTAAGAACACAACTTCTGCAGAAATTCTATTAAAAAGTAACACCAGGAGCCTGTGGAGATTGTGTTAAGAAAAGAACAGCTGCGCACTCGGGGCCTTGGAAGGGGGCCATTGGGTGTGAATTTGAAAGGCAAACAACAGGTTTATTGTCATTTATTTGTAAGAGAACAGTCATTGGTTTGACATACTGAGGTCAGCCTCGGGTGAGGCTGCTTTGTTCAACAACTATCAGACAGGAAAATTTTTTCCCCATCCTCTTGATAGAGAGTCAAAGAGAACTCTGAGATAGTGGTGTGTGGAGAGAAATAATCGGCTGGGCAATGGTGTGGGGATTTCTAGGCACTGTTAAAAGAGGCAGATTTCCTTTATTTCTGAAACACTAAAAACTGTGTTTCAAGATTCAACAAATTTATGAATATTTACTTTTATTCACCTAGTTTTCCCAATGAAGGGGCAGAAGCATTGTGTTTACAGGACTGTTTGTTTGAGCTTGGCTCTGTTGCCTGTAATACCATCCCTTTGATCAAATACATAGCTAGACACTTGCAAGGTTTAGTCAATTATTTTTTAAGGAAATTAGTGTGCTACTCTATTAAAAATGAAAAAGAAAAACAAAAAATGCAATGTTGACATCATTAGAAAATTATGATGTATTAAAACACACACAATAGTTTTTTGTGTGCAACATACTGAATCTATACCTGCTTTTCACAAATGGTGTTGCTCTACCTCAAGAAAGATAAAACAAAAGCCTTTTAGGTCCAGAACACAGCATGCAAAAAAAACATTAAAGGGAAAAGAGCCTGCCTTTTGAGGACAGACTTAAATGATGTAGACTGTGGACTGAAAAGATTAAAAAAAAAAAACTGTGAAGTTGAAGAAGGAATGATTCTGCAATTATGGAGGCTAAGGATATATTTTAACTGAATTCGGTTGAAAAGAACCTCCTTTGAACCCAGAGAGAAGAAAATTGAGGGCATAAAAGGAAATACTACTTGACATAGTATAATAATTTTATGAGGTTTAGTTTTCTAGTCAGAATTGACATAGTCTGAATTTATAATGTATTAACAAGATTTAGGAAATATTTTGAATGAAAGTGATAAAGGAGTAGTTTGAAAAATGGATAGTTTGAGAATGCACTGCTTAGTTTTAACAGTAATATTCAGGAAAACAACAGAACATTCTACGGTCTTTATCTTGGTCTCCACATATTGAAAGTAAAAAATTAGAATCCTAAAAAATGAAAAGTTTGCAAATTCTTTATCTTGGTGCCTATTAGAGGAAAAATGCTGAGTGGATAACTTACATGATTTCCAAGCACAATAATTCTTATATTCCATTATCTTGTTATCATTAAATTCTGTTTAGCTACAAAAATGACTATGAGAATGATTATGGAGAATACACTGTCCTTGTATGTTGAAAGAACCTTTGTTTTCACATGAGAAAGTATTGATCAAATAAACTTCTTCAGACATACAGATGGCCAAAAAGCACATGAAAAGATGTTCAACATCACTAATTATTAGAGAAATACAAATCAAAACTACAATGAGGTATCACCTCACGCTGGTCAAAATGGCCATAAACAAAAAATCTACAAACAATAAATACTGAAGAAGATGTGGAGAAAAGGGAACCATCCTACACTGTTGGTGGGAATGTAAATTGGTACGCCACTATGGAGAACAGTATGGAGGTTCCTTAAAAAACTAAAAATAGAACTACCATATGACCCAGCAATCCCATTCCTAGGCATATACCCAGAGAAAACCATAATTCGAAAAGATACATGCACCCCAATGTTCACTGCAGCACTATGTACAATAGCCAGTACATGGAAGCAACCTAAATGTCCATCAACAGATGAATGGATGAAGAAGATGTGGTACATATATACAATGGAATATTACTCAGGCATAAAAAAGAACAAAATAATGCCACTTGCAGCAACATGGATGGACCTAGATAGAGTCTGTCATACTGAGTGAAGTAAGTCAGACAGAGAAAGACAAATATCATATGATATCACTTAAATGTGGAATCTAAAATAAAGGGTACAAAGGAACTTATTTCCAAAACAGAAGTAGAGTCACAGATGTAGAAAACAAACTTATGGTTACAAGGGGATAAAGGTGGGGAGGGATAAATTGGGAGATTGGGATTGACATACACACTACTATATATAAGATAGATAACTAATAAGAACCTACTGTATAGTACAGGGAACTCTACTCAATACTCTGTAATGGCCTATATGGGAAAGGAATCTAAAAAAAAGGGTGGATATATATATATATATAACTGATTCACTTTGCTGTACACCTGAAACTAACACAACATTGTAAATCAACTATAATCCAATAAAAATTTTAAAAAATAAACTTCTTCAGCATACAAGTCATTAATCTGAATATGCACATAAAACATTAAAATATGTATTAATTACATATTTAAAAATATACTAGTTTTAGAAGTGGAATCAATGGTTGAATTTTAATCATATAAAATTTCCCTTTTATCAGGCCATATATTCATGAGTTTGAAGACAAAAGTCACATCTCTTTTCGGTATAGCTTGTGATTATGTTGAACCCATCAAAACTAATTAGGATAGCACGTCTATCAAGCATATTTCAAATAGTTTTCAAATTGATATTTTAATTAATATGGATCGGATAGTAAACCATTAGCACAGGTTTAATCCTGAAATAATCTGCAGTTAAGTAGTCATCTCCTGACAAGAAAACATGTTAACAATTTGATTTGTCACTTAAGCAGAAGCCTAGTTCCATATACTAAAAATTCCACCTGAATCTTTCCCAGTTTCCGTAGGTATCCTGCAGTTTTTTCCTCTATGTATTTTTGATGCTCCCTTCATGATAATGAGCACAAAGTTTTCCACTGAACTTTTATTTCACCCTAAAGCAGGATGGCCATTACATTTGTTGGGATTTATTGGAGTATCACTAATACTAATATGGGTTCAACTCAATACATCTTTTTGGTCAATTATTTTTAAGCTATTCTTGTTTTTGGTTTGTTTTTTTTTTTTTTTTACTAGCAGCCTTTTATTTATTTATTTATTTTAAATTTATTTTATTTATTTATTTTTGGCTGTGCTGGGTCTTCGGTTCGTGCGAGGGCTTTCTCTAGTTGCGGCAAGTGGGGGCCACTCTTCATCGCGGTGCGGGGACCGCTCTTCATCGCGGTGCGCGGGCCTTTCACTATCGCGGCCCCTCCCGTTGCGGGGCACAGGCTCCAGACGCGCAGGCTCAGCAGCTGTGGCTCACGGGCCCAGCTGCTCCGTGGCATGTGGGATCTTCCCAGACCAGGGCTCGAACCCGTGTCTCCTGCATTAGCAGGCAGATTCTCAACCACTGCGCCACCAGGGAAGCCCTGTTTTTGTTTTTAAATACACAATATGGTTAATTCCTTCTTATATCCCTATTTTGACTAAATATAGATAAAGTTAGAACTAGTCATAGAAGTGAACAGGTGAAGAATACAATTTACAAAACACTTTTATATATGTTAGCCACTGCGACCCTAAGTAGTCCCACTGGGACAGGCATTATTCATATTTGTTTATTTTAGAGCAAAGGAAACAGAAGCATACTAAAGCGTTTAAAATGGCACAGCCTGTAGTGGCAGAGTCAGACTTCTAACTCTAAGTCCTGTGGGAACACCTTGTGTTCCTCTATAAAGTGCATCAGGGATCCCGAGGAATGGGCAATCACTTTGGTGTGGTCCCACACATTTTTTTGTAAGAGTAAGTTAATTATTTGCTCATTTATTTATTTGAAAAACATTCATTAATATCCTAAGATGTACAAAGCACTGAAATCTACATTGGAGAAGCTGAAAAGATGATTTTTCACAGGGAAAATAAAGATTTTAAAATATTCCAATGGAAATGGGCAGAGTCTAGAGGTTAAGTTGAGATTGTTGTAGAAATTCAGAAAGAATCACGAACAGTTCAGCCTGGAGATTACAGGAAAGAATGCACTGAAATGTTGAACTGGGCATAAATAAGATAAATATGAATGCCCCACAGGGGTGTAAAAACCATGCCAGGAGAAAAGGACCAGTATGTTGAAAAAAGAAAAGACATTTGTAATGTTTAGGGACAAAGGCATCATAATGAAGTTCCAAAAAATCATTTACAAGAGACCTGCCCTATGTTACCCCTTTTTAGGAGCTGATATTTGTTTTTTTCTGAGTTTGAAATATCATCCTCCTTTCTGATTTTCACCTTCAGCTGAGAGTCTCTGGCTTGTGAATGAGTGAATTAGACCTTAGTCCCAGCCCTGTGTACCTTCCAGGTATTGTCAATATTTTGTGCTTCTAGACAAACAAAAGAATATGGTGTTATTTACTCATCCATGCTGTAGGGAATGTCAAGAAAATTAAGTTCATATTCTGAGGTCTTCTGAAAATAGTTATTGCAAGATCTGTGTGATTTTTGGAGAACATCCATGCCTCAAGCATTCACTTGTGTATCCTCACTTCCTTTAGGTATCTATCTGCTCTAATGCCCCCATTCCTGTGACTCTGTCCCACTATCCCTTAGATAAAATAGCAACAGCAATGCCCCATCTCACCCCACACTTTCTATCCACATCAACTTGCCTAATTCTCCCCTGTAGTATTTCATCAACATCTGACACATATTAGACCATTTAATGGTTTCTATTCCACCATCTCTCCACTAGAATAGAAGTTCCATGAGGGCAGAGAATTGGTCCACTGTATCATGTATCTCTAGCAACTAGAACATGGCTCAACACATTAATACTCAATAAATACTTATGGACTAATTAGGTAGGTGAATTGACATAAATAAATAAAATGTCAATTTTTTGTGGGTTTCTTTTTTCAGTAGTTAAATCATTATCCTTTGTCATTTCATCAGATTTCAGTCGTAGAATAGCTATCTTGAACTTCATAATCATTCTCTACTCCATAATTATATAAATTGTCAAACAGAAAGAAACAAACATCCTGGTTAAATTGCACGTAATGCTGACTTACGTACAAATAACTGAGTTGACTAGAAATTTACTGATATATTAATATCAATGTCTGAGAAATTAAACATAATTCTGACTAAACTTTAAATGACTCCCCCAAACTTTACTTGTTAAAAAAGCCACTTCTAACTTTTCATTTGTTAACAGCTGCATTTTTGTCAAGCCTTTAAATGATATTGCTATTAAATGCTCTTAGTGCATTTATTCACATCGGCATGGACAGTTTTCCAGAGAGCAGTTTCACAAGTAGAATTAATTTTAGTCGATTTCACTTTCAAAGCCCCAATCATCATGAATCAAGTGAAATGGAATGCCTGTAGGAGACCACCACCTATGACAGAGAAAGACTGTGAATTCTGAGCATATACACTGTAAACACCAGATTTTATATCATTATATTTCCTGTCTGGCTCTGAATGAGTTCTGCCCTGCAGAACTATTAGCAAACAACAAAAATGTTAGCAATTCACAAGCCAAGGGATAACTAACCTACTGAAATATGTCTTCCCTTTGGACATATAAAAAATGCCAGCAGTTAAGCAAGCTGATGTATAATCATGCCTTGTAAGACAGGGATTTCTGCAAGAATATGCACTTATATCAAATATTACTGTTTCCATCTCTGCCTGGAATTTATGTAATTTAATTAATTTATGCTTCAGTGGCATTTTGGAAGTGAAGTGGTTCTGAAGTAAGCATTGGATAAGATCTACTTACCATTCCATCATGGAAGAGTGATGAATAAATCTAAGGCTTTCAGTAAAATAATGCTTTAATATAAATTAGTTTGAAAAGTTTGGGACTGTTTAATAAGTTTGCTATCTTTAAGTAACATAGTGATAGTCACACTGCAGGAACAATTGAGGTTTCCACACGAGGTTTGATATTAGATTGAACTCAGAATACACACACACATATACATACATACGTATTTTTGTGGATATATATGCATACACATATCCCAGTGTATATGTGTATGCATGTGTTTAATTTTTATTTCAGTATAATATACAGGTAGAAAAGTGCAAATATCATAAGTGTACAGTTTGATGAATTTTCACAAACTACGCATCATGACCCACATCAAGAAACAGAAGTTGACACATCCTTAAGAGTGCCTGTCATATTCCTTTCCAGACAACAATCCTTACCCCATCCCCAGCAAAGGTATCCATTGTCCTGACTTCTAACTGTAGAGACTAGTTTTTTTCTGTTTTTGTATTAAGTCCATGTTTGGAATCATGGTTTTCTTCACAGGAAAGCAGCAGAGTACAGACGAAAACTGTTTCACAACTCTAGGCAAGCTACTTGACCTGAGACACTGTTATAATTGAGATGATGATAAGAATTTAATTTAGTTTATGTCAAAACACAACAAAATTGTATAAACAATCAAATGGAAGGTTTTATTACGATTCATTTTCCTTTCAATAGTCTCCCCATTAAGCTAAATTACTACTGCATCTATTTTTCCAGAAAAGGTTTGCTTATGGCTAGTAAGCAAATACAAAATAAAAGGTAATAATATACACTCAAGTACATGTACTCTCTGAGGTTAGGGACTGTTTCTTATTCATCTCTGTATTTTCCAGTAATAAGAGGAAAGTATTTGTAATAAAATTTAAGGCACTAAAAGCAAACAAACAAACAAAAATCCTAACTGAATGAGTGACTGATACTAGAACATTGATGAGACACTGTCAATTACACCCCATCATGGCTGAAAAACAGCAAAAGCTTTTCACGTTCAGTGAATACTTAGATTGTGCCATAACTTGTTCTAAGTGCTTTTGCTTGTACTTAACTTATTTAATCATCATGATAAATCCATGAAGTGAGCATCTCTATTACTCTCATCCCCATTTTACGGATGTGTCCAGTGGGTCACAAAGTTATTAGCACACAGCTAGTAAGTAGTGGATCCAGAATTCAATCCTGGCAGCCTGGCTCCCAAGCCTGAACTCGACCTTGACTCTTTACAACATGGGCATATTTGATACTCTTGGGAAAGAGGAGGGTAAGACTGATGATGTTGATGTGGATTAATGATAAGAAACCATACTATATTCTTTCAGAGTAAAATTTACCCTTCAGACCATATGCATACAACTTTGATTAATTTTTCCTCCTAAGTACATTATATATCAGGTAGGAATAATGCTGTCTCAAGGGCCATGATAGGCTATTAGAAACGAATCATAAGATGTAAAAAACACTCTAAGTAACAATAAAGATTAAGCAACTGAAAGAGGACAAAGGAACACAGCTCTGGCAGCAAACCCCCTAGCATAAATAACCTGTATTTCCCTGTGTTGGACTTAGAAACTTGCATAGAACCTGGGTCGGGGCCAGGATTATGGATTTTACGGCTGCTCCTTAGAATAGATACCAGTACTTCCACTGTCAATTAACATTATTATATATCCTATCAATAATGACATTTAACATGGAGTAACTAATTTATTTCTCACAGGGATTCCACAAGTAACAAAAAAGAATTAATATTAACTTTGTCACACTGACAATGTAACTGTCACTATGTGACTACTATCAGGATAAATTTGGAGTACATAAATAGCATTTTTAAAATGGCTTGGAAATAAACACCTCCACTGTTGAATGATGAAAATCACTGCTCTCTGAAAGACAGAAAGTTCTCCGCTCATTAAAACATATGGAGGTTCATTTCTGGAAGTGGCGAATCTCATAATCATACCATCTTAAGTTATTATCTTATCTTAAAATACACATGGTGCATCATGACATGCCTTGGTGAATCACAACAAGGCAATTTCAGAAACAACTACGTATATAAATAGTCTCCTGATTGTAAATTCCTTTAGACTCTGGCAATCACAGTTATAAATTCGCTCTCTCCCAATCACTCAGTTGTCATTTGTACCAGTGAACTCATGAGAAAACCCATTTCTCACCTTGGGAAATCCCTCATCCTCCTCTAAGCATTCCATTAACTTCCCAGGGATGACATGCAAAACTATGATTGCATTAAAGCAACACTGTCCAATGAGACTTTCCAAAGTAATAAAAATGCACTATACCGGTGCAGTCTAACAGAACAGTCTCTAACCACACACAAGCATCAAGCACTTGACATGTGACTGATGTGACTAAAAAAACTGTATTTTAAATTTTACTTAATTTTAATTAACTTTAAATTTAAATAGCCACATGCGACTAGTGTCTGTCATACTGGCCAGCACAGCACCACGTATATTAGAAATTAATGTGATCCTTACCTCCCCATCCTTATCGTTTTCTTTCAAGAAAGTAACCAAACACTTCTAAATTGTCAAAAAGACAAAGGTAAGATTCTGCCAGCAACCTTTGTTTGGGCTGCAACTCTTTGCAGTCTCTAGCCTGCTGGCCTACTACATCAGATTTTGGATTCACCAAGCCTCCACAATCATCGAAAACAGAAAGCCTATCCTGGAGGACCTTCAAGATGGCAGAAGATTAAGACGTGGAGATCACCTTCCTCCCCACAAATACATCAAAAATACATCTACATGTGGAACACCTCCTGCAGAACACCTACTGAACGCTGGCAGAAGACCTCAGACTTCCCAAAAGGCAAGAAACTCCACACGTACCTGGGTAGAGCAAAAGAAAAAAGAAAAAAAAAAAAAAATAGAGACAAAAGAATAAGGATGGGACCTGCACCTCTGGGAGGGAGCTCTGAAGGAGGAAAAGTTTCCACACAGTAGGAAGCCCCTTCGCGGGCGGAGACAGGGTATGAGCAGTGGGGGGAGCTTTGGAGCCACGGAGGAGAGCACAGCAACAGGGGTGCAGAGGGCCAAGTGGAGAGATTCCTGCACAGAGGAGCGGTGCCGACCAGCACTCATCAGCCCGAGAGGCTTGTTTGCTCACCTGCCAGAGCAGGTGGGGGCTGGGAGCTGAGGCTCAGGTTTCGGAGGTCAGATCCCAGGGAGAGGACTAGGGTTGGCTGCGTGAATACAGCCTGAAGGGGGCTAGTGCTCCACAGCTAGCCGGGAGGGAGTCGAGGAAAAAATCTGGACCTGCCTAAGAGGCAAGAAACCACTGTTTTGGGGTGCATGAGGAGAGGAGATTCAGAGCACTGCCTAAACGAGCTCCAAAGACAGGCATGAGCTGCGGCTATCAGCACGGACACCACAGACGGGCATGATACACTAGGGATGCTGCTGCAGCCACCAAGAAGCCTGTGTCCAATCACAGGTCACTATCAACACCTCCCTTTCTGGCAGTCTGTGCAGCCCACCAGTGCCAGGGTCCTGTGATCCAGGGACAACTTCCCTGGAAGAACACATGGTGCGCCTCAGGCTGCTACAATGTCACACCAGCCTCTGCCACCACAGGTTCGCCCCACATTCCAGTTATAACTACTGTACCCCTCCCGCCCTCTGGCCAGAGCCAGAACCCTGTAATCAGCCACTGCTTGAATCCCATCCTGTCTTAGGTGGGAACAGAAACCAGAGAGCAACCTACATGCAGAGGAGGGGCCAAAACCAAAGCTGAACCCCAGGAGCTATGCAAAAAAAGAAGAGAAAGGGAAATTTCTCTGTGCAGCCTCAGGAGCAGCAGATTAAATCCCCACAATCAACTGGAGGTACCCTTCATCTGTGGAATACCTGAATAGACAACGAATGCTCCCAAAATTGAGGCGGTGGCCTTTGGGAGCAACTGTAGACTTGGGGTTTGCTGTCTGCAACTGACTTCTTTCTGATTTTTATGTTTATCTTAGTATATTTTCAGCACTTGTTATCATTGGTGGATTTGTTTATTGGTTTGGTTGCTCTCTTTTTTAAAAATTATTTTTAATTTTTCAATTTTAATTATTTTCTTTTATTACTTTTTTCTTTTATTATTATTTTTTTCTTTCTTTTTTTCTCCCTTTTCTTCTGAGCTGTGTGGCTAACAGGGTCTTGATGCTCTGACCAGGTGTCAGGCCTGAGCCTCTGAGGTGGGAAAGCCAAGCTCAGGACATTGGACCATCAGAGACCTCCTGGCCCCACATAATATCAATTGGTGAGAGCTCTCCCAGAGATCTCCATCTCAATGCTAAGACCCAACCCCACCCAACGAACAGCAAGCTCCAGTGCTGGATGCCCCATGCCAAACAACTAGCAAGACAGGAACACAACCCCACCCAGTAGCAGAGAGGCTGCCTCAAATCATACTAAGTTCACAGACACCCCAAAACACATCAATGGACACAGCCCTGCCCACCAGAAAGACAAGATCCAGCCCCACCCACCAACAGTCCCCTCCACCAGGAAGCTGACACAAGCCACTGAACCAATCTTACCCACTGGGGGCAGACGCCAAAAACAATGGGAACTATAAACCTGCAGCCTGTGAAAAGGAGACCCCAAACACAGTAAGTTAAGCAAAATGAGAAGACAGAGAAATATGCAGCAGACGAAGGAGCAAAATAAAATCCCACCAGACCAAACAAATGAACAGGAAATAGGCAGTCTACCTGAAAAAGAATTCAGAGTAATGATAGTAAAGGTGATTCAAAATCTTGGAAATAGAATGGAGAAAATAAATGAAACATTTAACAAGAAACTAGAATTGAAGAGCAAACAAACAATGACGAACAACACAATAAATGAAATTAAAATTTCTCTGGAAGGAATCAGTAGCAGAATAACAGAGGCAGAAAAACAGATAACTGACCAGGAAGATAAAATAGTGGAAATAACTACTGCAGAGCAGAATAAATAAAAAAGAATGAAAAGAATTGAGTACAGTCTCAGAGACCTCTGGGACAACATTAAATGCACCAACATTCGAATTATAGGGGTCCCAGAAGAAGAGAAAAAGAAAGGGTCTGAGAAAACATTTGAACAGATTATAGTTGAAAACTTCCCCAACATGGGAAAGGAAATAGTCAATCAAGTCCAGGAAGCACAGAGAGTCCCATACAGGGTAAATCCAAGGAGAAACACGCCAAGACACACATTAATCAAACTATCAAAAATTAAATACAAAGAAAAAATATTAAAAGCAGCAAGGGAAAAGCAACAAATAACATACAAAGGAATCCCCATAAGGTTAACAGCTGATCTCTCAGCAGAACTCTGCAAGCCAGAAGGGAGTGGCAGGACATATTTAAAGTGATGAAAGGGAAAAACTGACAACCAGGATTACTCTACCCAGCAAGGATCTCATTCAGATTCGACAGAGCAATTAAAATCTTTACAGACAAGCAAAAGCTAAGAGAATTCAGCACCACCAAACCAGCTTATACAACAAATGCCAAAGGAACTTCTCTAGGCAGGAAACACAAGAGAAGGAAAAGACCTACAAAAACAAACCCAAAGAAATTAAGAAAATGGTAATAGGAACATACATATAAATAATTACCTTAAATTACTAAAAATTACCTTAAATGGATTAAATGCTCCAACCAAAAGACATAGACTGGCTGAATGGATACAAAAACAAGACCGATATATATGCTATTTACAAGAGACCCACTTCGGACCTAGGGACACATACAGACTGAAAATGAGGGGATGGAGAAAATATTCCATGCAAATGGAAATCAAAAGAACGTTGGAGTAGCAAGTCTTATATCAGACAAAATAGACTTGAAAATAAAGACTACTACAAGAGACAAAGAAGAACAACACATAATGATCAAGGTATCCATCCAAGAAGAAGATTTAACAATTGCAAATATTTATGCACCCAACATACGTGCATCTCAATACATAAGGCAAATGCTAACAGCCATAAAAGGGGAAATCAACAGTAACACAATAAGAATAGGGGACTTTAAAACCCCATTTTCACCAATGGACAGATCATACAAAATGAAAATAAACAAGGAAACACAAACTTTAAATGACACATTAGACAAGATGGACTTGACATTTATATTTATAGGACATTTAATTCAAAAACAACAGAATACACTTTTTTCTCTACTGCTCATGGAACATCATCCATGATAGATCCTATTTTGGGTCACAAACCAAGTCTTGGTAAATTTAAGAAAATTGAAATCATATCAAGTATCTCTTCCGACCACAGTGCTATGAGACTAGATATCAAATACAGGAAAAAAAAACGTAAAAAATACAAACACATGGAGGCTAAACAATACATTACTAAATAACCAAGACATCACTGAAGAAATAAAAAAATACCTAGAAACAACTTGCAATGAAAACATGATGACCCAAAACCTATGGGATGCAGCAAAAGCAGTTCTAAGAGGGAAGTTTATAGCAATACAATCCTACCTCAAGAAACAAGAAAAATCTCAGATAAACAAACTAACCTTAAACCTAAAGCAATCAGAGAGAAAAGAACGAAAAAACCCAAAGTTAGCAGAAGGAAAGAAATCATAAAAATCAGATCAGAAATAAATGAAAAAGAAATGAAACAATAGCAAAGATCAATAAAACTAAAAGCTTTTTTTTGAGAATACAAACAAAATTGATAAACCATTAGCCATAATCATCAAGGAAAAAAGGGAAAAGACCAAATCAACAGAATTAGAAATGAAAAAGGAGAAGTAACAACTGACACTGCAGAAATACAAAGAATAAGGAAAGATTATTACAGGCAACTATACGTTAATAAAATGGACAACCTGGAAGAAATGGACAAGTCCTTACAAAAGCAGAACCTTTCGAGACTGAACCAGGAAGAAAGAGAAAATATAAACAGACCAATCCAAAAGCACTGAAATTGACACTGTGATTAAAAATCTTCCAACAAACAAAAGCCCAGGACCAGATGGCCTCATAGGCGAATTCTATGAAACATTTATAGAAGAGCTAACAACCATCCTTCTCAAACTCTTCCAAAATACAGCAGAGGGAGGAACACTCCCAAACTCATTCTACAAGGCCACCATCACCCTGATACCAAAACCAGACAAATATGTCAGAAAGAAAGAAAACTACAGGCCAATATCAATGATGAACATAGATGCAAAAATCCTCAACAAAATACTAGCAAACAAAATCCAGCAGCACATAAAAAGGATCATACACCATGATCAAGTGAGGTTTATCCCAGGAATGCAAGGATTCTTCAATATACGCAAATCAATCAAATCAGTCAATGTGAACCACCATATTAACAAATTGAAGGATAAAAACCATATGATAATCTCAATCGATGGAGAAAAAGCTTTCGACAAAATTCAACACCAATTTATGATAAAAACCCTCCAGAAAGGAGGCAGAGAGGGAACTTATGTCAACATACTAAAGACAATATATGACAAACCCACAGCCAACATTGTCTCAATGGTGAAAAACTGAAAGCATTTCCTCTAAGATCAGGAACAAGACAAGGCTGCTCACTCACCACTATTATTCAACATAGTTCTGGACGTTTTAGCCACAACAATGAGAGAAGAAAAAGAAATAAAAGGAATCCAAATCAGAAAAGAAGAAGTAAAAGTGTCACTGTTTGCAGATGACATGATACTATACATAGAGAATCCTAAAGTTGCCACCAGAAAACTACTAGAGCTTATCAATGAATTTGGTAAAGTAGTGGGATACAAAATTAATGCACAGAAATCTCTTGCATTCTTATACACTAAGAAAGAAAAATCTAAAAGAGAAATTAAGGAAACACTCCCATTTACCACTGCAACAAAAGAATAAAACACTGAGGAATAAACCTACCTAAGGAGACAAAAGATCTGTATGCAGAAAACTATAAGACACTGATGAAAGAAATTAAAGAGGATACAAACAGGTGGAGAGATATACCATGTTCTTGGATTGCAAGAACCAACATTGTGAAAATGACTATACTACCCACAGCAACAGATTCAATGCAATCCGTATCAAACTACCAATAGCATTTATCACAGAGCTAGAACAAAAAATTTCACAATTTGTATGGAAACACAGAAGACCCTGAAAGCCAAAGCAATCTTGAGAAAGAAAAATGGAGCTGGAGGAATCAGGATCCCGGACTTCAGACTATACTACAAAGCTACAGTAATCAAGACAGTAAGGTATTGGCACAAAAACAGAAATATAGATCAATGGAACAGGATAGAAAGCCCAGAGAGAAACACACACATATGGTCACCTTATTTTTGACAAAGGAGGGAAGAATATACAATGGAGAAAAGACAGCCTCTTCAATAAGTGGTGCTGGGAAAACTGGACAGCTACATGTAAAAGAATGAAATTAAAACACTTCCTAACACCATACACAAAAATAAACTCAAAGTGGATAAAGGACCTAAACGTAAGGCCAGACACTATAAAACTCTTAGAGGAAAACATAGGCAGAACACTCTATGACATAAATCATGGCAAGATCCTTTTTGACCCACCTCCTGGAGAAATGGAAATAAAAGCAAAAATAAACAAATGGAACCTAATGAAACTTAAAAGCTTTTGCACAGCAAAGGAAACCATAAACAAGACGAAAAGACAACCCTCAGAATGGGAGAAAATATTGCAAATGAAGCAACTGACAAGGGATTAATCTCCAAAATATATAAGCAGCTCGTGCAGTTCAATATCAAAAAACAAACAACCCAATCCAAAAATGGGAAGACCACCTAAAAAGTCATTTCTCCAAAGAAGATATACAGATTGCCAACAAACACATGAAAGGATGCTCAACATCACTAATCATTAGAGAAATGCAAATCACAACTACAATGTGGTATCACCTCACACCGGTCAGAATGGCTATCATCAAAAAATCTACAAACAATAAATGCTGGAGAAGGTGTGGAGAAACGGGAACCCTTTTGCACTGTTGGTGGGAATGTAAATTGGTACAGTCACTATGGAGAACAGTATGGAAGTTCCTTAAAAAACTACAAATAGAACTACCATATGACCCAGCAATCCCACTACTGGGCATATACCTGAGAAAACCATAATTCAAAAAGAGTCATGTACCACAATGTTCATTGCAGCACTATTTATAATAGCCAGGACATGGAAGCAACCTAAGTGTCCATCGACAGATAAATGGATAGAGAAGGTGTGGCACATATATACAATGGAATATTACTCAGCTATAAAAAAGAAACGAAATTGAGTTATTTGTAGTGAGGTGGATGGAACTAGAGTCTGTCATACAGAGTGAAGTAAGTCAGAAAGAGAAAAACAAATATCATATGCTAACCCATATATGGAATCTAAAAAGAAAAAAGTGGTTCTGATGAACCTAGGTGCAGGACAGGAATAAAGACGCAGATGTAGAGAATGGACTTGAGGACACGGGGAGGGGGAAGGGTAAGCTGGGACAAAGTGAGAGAGTAGCACTGATATATATACACTACCAAATATAAAATAGATAGCTAGTGGGAAGCTGCTGCATAGCACAGGGAGATCAGTTCGGTGCGTTGTGACCACCTAGAGGGGTGGGATAAGGAGGGTGAGGATATGAGGATATATGTATACATATAGCTGATTCACTTTGTTATATAGCACAAACTACCACACCATTGTAAAGCAATTATACTCCAATAAAGATGTTATTTTAAAAAAAAAGAAAGCCAAAAAAAGATGAAGGTAAAGTTAAGTTGGATTTTTGGATGCTGGGAACTAAATTCTTATTTTTCAATTTCACTTTTCAGCTCCTCATATCAACAAAGCAAACTCCTTTTTAGAGCATTGAAAATTTATGTTTTCCTCTTCTTTAGTTGAAAATTATGTCATTTTTAAAGCGTGTCCTATGCAGTTTATATTTTATACTTTTTAAGTCATAATCACTATTATTATAGTAGATGTAATTATGATTAGGGTGATACCAACTGAAGAAAAAAGTTTATTTAAGGTAGGATGTAAATATCACTCATCAGTATGTTCCCTAATGGGAATCAGACTAGAGTAAATCTTGTTCTCATTGAAATCCATGTGTCAATTTCACCTGACAGCCCATGTAATTAAGTCAGGGAACTATCATGTTAACCAGCATTAGATGTTTTGATTAGTATGATAAATTCCAATGTAGACAAGACATTCAAGCCATAGTGAGACAATACAGAATGTGATGGAGCATGTGGCAGTTGCATTTATTTAATATTAAAATTAGAATTCTGGATTGTTCAGACCTCCAAGTGAATTTTCAGCCTGAATAATCACTGCCTCAGATTAGTCCATCTAACTGCGTTAAGTTTTAATTGTCCCGTTTCATTTTGCTCACCTTGTGTAAGGTAGGTCTGTAATGATTCAAGATGTCATCATAGTATTTTTTCAGTTTTTACCATCTGGAAATATCTTGATTATCCAATTAATAAATCTACTTGGGGTTGCAATTAGTAAATTGACTGTTTGCCTAATTCTGCTCTAGTTACCATGATTGAAACAGGAGAAATATAAAGAGTGATTTCTTCTGCTCTCAATGAACTTGTGATGTTGTCTTAGAGACAAAATAAAAACCTTTAAAAATTAGAGAAAAAGAACTTTTCTATGAGAGCAAGAACCATGTCTTTATTTTTCTGTCACTTATCTCTGGTGCTTATTTTGAACTCTGGCAATTAATTAGTACCCAAAAAGTATTTGTTGAATAGATGGTGAGTAAATAATAATGGTATGACTGTACCCAAATGTTAACTTCCTACAATACTGTACAACAGAAACTAACATGGCACTGTGAAGCAATTATACTCCAATAAAGATCTATTAAAAAAATTATATCACTCATATATTTAGAAACAAAAATAACAAAAAATTAGATAGAATTTATTTGCATAGGTTTGCAGTGTTTGCTAACTTCTACAGCCTGATCTTCACAAACTTCCAGTACTCATTTCCTGTTCCATCCCTCCACTCCCTAAGCCATCTCGGAGTGTGAAATTAGGTCTGTGAGTCTGACTTATTCTTCCACATCAACCTGCTTCAATATGTTTTGTTCACTAAACCTGAAATGTCTTACCTTCCAACATCACCTTAACTGCATCTGTTAAACCCACATTCTAGGCTCAGATGACTTGTAAAGGTCCAAATTCACATCTTCTGTCTTTCTAGAGTGTAACTTTTATCATTTTTATTATAGTCATTTCATTATTTTTCCCACTGATCGGTGAAGTTTGGAGGGTAAGAAGTGTTATTTTTTCTTGTTTTTTGTTTTCTTTGGTTCATTATTCATTCTCTCTATAGTTATAGTTTAAGTGCAATACAATATTGGGTAAAATTGGACCTGGTTTCTACTATAGTGGAGCTTAGGACTTAAAATAGAGGCATTAATCAGATAATCACACAAATGAGTGCATAATTATGAGCTAAAATTAAATCCTATAAAAGAAAAGAGTACTCAAAAAATAAATAAATAACATAGCCCAAACATGAAACCTTTGCTAAAGGATCTTTTTTCTCTGTAAGCAATGCTTGAGGAGACGTAAGGCAGTCAAGGATTTTTATCTGAATTCTAATTTCATTGAGAAGTTGTTAATCAAAAAACAAGGGGTTAATAAAAATACATTTTTAGAAGATTATTCTGGCTGCATAATGGTGAAAAAATAAAATAGGATGAGTCTGAAGCAAAATAGATCATACAAGGAAAATTAGTTGATAATTTTAGTAATTCACAAGAGAGATGACGCTCATTTGAACAGAATGTTGGCTGTGCACATAAAGGTAAGACAAATTTTTGAAAGGAAACAGTGAGGTTTGCTGGTAGATGGGAAATGATGGGCATCATGGCAGACACCATCTGCTACACACCCAACTTCCCAAATACCTTCTCATACCCAACATCTGCTCTTCACCCTATGTCTCAGCATCTGCTACATGTCCAGTGTCCCAATGTCTGCTCTATATCCAGCATCTCATCATTGGCTATATAACCAGGGTCCACTCCTCTTCGACCTCCTACTTCCTTTCCAACAGATTCTGTTTTTTTCCTACTAATGACAGAGATCAATGGATCTTAGAAAGGAAAACATCTCTTGCCTCAGGCCCAGGGCATGGACCATAATTGTCTAATACTAGGACATTTAAATTATTTTTGGTTAGTGATTGAATTAGGTTGGCCATGGGACCAATTCTGGATAAAAAGATACAAACAAATGCCAACTCACAGCATTTCTAGGAACGCTTTTGCTTTCCTAATGTAACGTGACAAACTCAGCTGGCATGTTTCTTTCTCCCCTTTTGCCCATTCACATTTACATTAGTTTCCTATTGCCACTGTGACAGATTACCACAGATAACCGGGTGCCTTAAAACAACACACATTATCTTAGTTATGGAGTTCAGAAGTCTGAAATGGGACTCACTGGGCTAAAATCATCTGGAGGTTCTAGGGGAAAATAGGTTTTTTCATGTGTTTTCCCACGTCCCTGGAAGAAGCTACCCATATCCCTTGGCTCTTGGTCTCCTACCATATTTAAAGCCAGCATCTGCCAGTTGAATTTTTCACACTCTGTATCACTTTGCTTCTATCATCGCCTCCCCTGCCGAATCTCCTGACTCCTTTTACTTATAAGGACTCTTGTGGTTATACTGGGCCCACTCAGATAATCCAGTATAATCTCTCCATCTCAAAATCCTTAACTTAATCACATGCACAAAGTCTTGTTTGCTATGCTAGGCAACATATTCACAGGTTCTGAACATGAGGACATGGATGTCTTTGGGGAGGGGCATTTTTATTCCTACCACAGTGCTTTTCATTTTTGGAATGAAACATGATGCCTTAGCAAGGAATAGTCTGTCATGGCACAAGAAGTACGACTGAAAGACCATCTCCAAACGCAAACTCTAACACTTTCTGGCCACTGGACACTTATTAGTAGATGCATATCTCAGTGACAGAGTGAACTCTCAGTTGGTTAAGCATTTTTTTTGAATTTTCTTTCCTTGCAGCTATCCACAGTAAGAAATACATTTTCATGTTATAATCTACTATGTGTCATGGCACTTATTTTGAAAAAACACTGCCTTAACAATAAAGATCATTTTTAATTTTGTATATTTTTCTGTTTGCTTCACATTATACTATACTTCATTTGAACTATGTAACTAAAGCAGCGTTCACACATAGAAATCACTTCTTAAAAGCTCCTCTTTCGGTACTGAACTCCATGAAGCTCTTAGCAGCACCCAATAACGTCAATTGACTCCTACTTCATGACATTCCCCATCCTTGCATTGAAAATGCAGTTTCATTTTTCTTTGAATTTTTGAATTTTATTTATTTTTTTATACAGCAGGTTCTTATTAGTTATCCATTTTATACACATTAGTGTATACATGTCAATCCTAATCTCCCAATTCATCCCACCACCACCCCCCCGGTCACTTTCCCCCCTTGGTGTCCATACGTTTGTTCTCTACATCTGTGTCTCAGTTTCTGCCCTGCAAAAGGGATCATGTGTACCATTTTTGTAGGTTCCACATATATGTGTTAATATACAATATTTGTTTTTCCCTTTCAGACTTACTTCACTCTATATGACAGTCCCTAGATCCAACCACGTCTTTACAAATGACCCAATTTCATTCCTTTTTATGGCTGAATAATATTCCATTATATATATATACACCACGTCTTCTTTATCCATTTGTCTGTCAAAGGGCATTTAAGTTGCTTCCCTGACCTGGCTATTGTAAATAGTGCTGCAATGAACATTGGGGTGCATGTGTCATTTTGAATTATGGTTTTCTCTGGGTATATGCCCAGTAGTGGGATTGCTGGGTCATATGGTAGTTCTATTTGTAGTTTTTATAAGGAACCTCCATACTGTTCTCCATAGTGGCTGTATCAATTTACATTCCCACCAATAGTGCAAGAGGGTTCTCTTTTCTCCACACCCTCTCCAGCATTTGTTGTTTGTAGATTTTCTGATGATGCCCATTCTAACTGGTGTGAGGTGATACCTCATTGTAGTTTTGATTTGCATTTCTCTGATAATTAGTGATTTTGAGAAGATTTTCATGTGCTTCTTGGCCATCTGTATGTTTTCTTTGGAGAAATGTCTATTTAGGTCTTCTGCCCATCTTTTGATTGGGTTTTTTGTTTTTTTGATGTTGAGCTACATGAGCAGTTTATATATATTGGAGTTTAATCCTTTGTCCGTTGATTTGTTTGCAAATATTTTCTCCCACTCTGAGGGTTGTCTTTTCGTCTTGTTTGTAGTTTCCTTTGCTTTGCAAAAGCTTTTAAGTTTCATTTTGTCCCATTTGTTTATTTTTGTCTTTATTTCCATTACTCTAGGAGGTGGATGAAAAAAGATCTTGCTGTGATTTATGTCAAAGAGTGTTCTTCCTATGTTTTCCTCTAAGAGTTTTATAGTGTCCGATCTTACACTTAGGTCTCTAATCCATTTTGAGTTTATTTTTGTGTATGGTGTTAGGGAGCGTTCTAATTTCATTCTTTTACATGTAGCTGTCCAGTTTTCCCAGCACCACTTATTGAAGATGCTGTCTTTTCTCCATTGTATATCCTTGCCTCCTTTGTCATAGATTAGTTGACCATAGGTGTGTAGGTATATCTCTGGGCTTTCTGTCCTGTTCCATTTATCTATATTTCTGTTTTTGTGCCAGTACCATATTGTCTTGATTACTGTAGCTTTGTAGTATAGTCTGAAGTCAGGGACTCTGATTCTTCCAGCTCTGTTTTTTTTCCCTCAAGACTGCTTTGGCTATTCGGGGTCTTTTGTGTCTCCATACAAATTTTAAGATGATTTGTTCTAGCTGTGTAAAAAATGCCATTGTTAGCTTGATAGGGATTGCATTGACTCTGTAGATTACTTTGGGTAGTATAGTCATTTTCACAACATTGATTCTTCCAATCCAAGAACATAGAATATCTCTTCATCTGTTTGTATCCTCTTTAATTTCTTTCATCAGTGTCTTATAGTTTTCTGCATACAGGTCTTTTGTCTCCCTAGGTAGGTTTATTGCTAGGTATTTTATTTTTTTGTTGCAGTGGTAAATAAGAGTGTTTCCTTAATTTCTCTTTCAGATTTCTTGTTGTTAGTGTATATGAATGTAAGAGATTTCTGTGCATTAATTTTGTATCCTGCTACTTTACCAAATTTATTGATTAGCTCTAGTAGTTTTTTGGTGGCACCTTTAGGATTCTGTATGTATATTATCATGTCATCTGCAAACAGTGACAGTTTTACTTCTTCTTTTCCAGTTTGTATTCCTTTTATTTCTTTTTCTTCTCTGATGGCCGAGGCTAGGACTTCCAAAACTATGTTGAATAATAGTGGCGAGAATGGACATCTTTCTCTTCTTCCTGATCTTAGAGGTAATGGTTTCAGTTTTTCACCTTTGAGAATGATGTTTACTGTGGGTTTGTCATACATTGCCTTTATTATGTTGAGGTATGTTCCCTCTATGCCCACACTCTGGAGAGTTTTTATCATAAATGGGTGTTGAATTTTGTCAAAAGCTTTTTCTGCATCTATTGAGATGATCATATGGTTTTTATTCTTCAATTTGTTAATATGGTGGATCACATTGATTTATTTGCGTATATTGAAGAATCCTTTGCATATATTGAAGAATCCTTTACACCTAAGTGATAAATCCCACTTGGTCATGTTGTATGATCCTTTTAATGTGTTGCTGGATTCTGTTTGATAGTATTTTGTTGAGGATTTTTGCATCTATATTCATCAGTGATATTGGTCTGTAATTTTCTGTTTTTGTAGTATCTTTGTGTGGTTTTGCTATCAGGGTAAAGGTGGCCTCATAGAATGAGTTTGGGAGTGTTCCTCTGCAATTTTTTGGAAGAGTTTGAGAAGGATGGGTGTTAGCGCTTCTTTAAATGTTTGATAGAATTCACCTGTGAAGCCATCTGGTCCTGGATTTTTGTTTGTTGGAAGATTTTTAATCACAGTTTCAATTTCATTACTTGTGATTGGTCTGTTCATATTTTCTACTTCTTCCTGGTTCAGTCTTGGAAGGTTATACCTTTCTAAGAATTTGTCCATTTCTTCCAGGTTGTCCATTTTATTGGCATAGAGTTGCTTGTAGTAGTCGCTTAGGATGCTTTGTATTTCTGTGGTGTTTGTTTTAACCTCTCCTTTTTCATTTCTAATTTTATTGATTTGAGGCCTCTCCCTCTTTTTCTTGATGAGTCTGGCTAAAGGTTTATCAATTTTGTTTATCTTCTCAAAGAAGCAGCTTTTAGTTTTACTCATCTTTACCATTGTTTTCTTTGTTTCTATTTCATTTATTTCTGCTCTGATTTTTATGATTTCTTTCCTTCTGCTAACTTTGGGTTTTGTTTGCTCTTCTTTCTCTAGTTCCTTTAGGTGTAAGGTTAGGTTGTTTATTTGAGATTTTCTTGTTTCTTGAGGCAGGACTGTATTGCTATAAACTTCCCTCTTAGAACTGCTTTTGCTGCATACCATAGGTTTTGGATCATCGTGTTTTCATTGTAATTTGTCTCTAAGTATTTTTTGTATTTCTGTTTGATTTTTCAGTGATCTCTTCGTTAGTTAGTAACATATTGTTTAGCCTACATATGTTTGTGTTTTTTGCATTTTTTCCCCTGTAATTGATTTCTAATCTCATTGTATTGTGGTCAGAAAAGATGCTTGATATGATTTCAATTTTCTTAAATTTACTGAGGCTTGATTTGTGACCCAAGATGTGATCTATCCTGGAGAATGTTCTGTGTGTACTTGAGTAGAAAGTGTAATCTGCTGTTTTGAGATGGAATGTCCTATAAATATAAATATCAATAAATCTATCTGGTCTACTGTGTCATTTAAAGCTTGTATTTCCTTATTTATTTTCTGTTTGGATGATCTGTCCATTGGTGTAAGTGAGGTGTTAAAGTCCCCCACTATTTTTGTGTTACTGTCGATTTCCTCTTTTATAGCTGTTAGTAGTTGTCTTATGTATTGAGTGGCTCTTATTTTGGGTGCATATATACTCATAATTGTCATATCTTCTTCTTGGATTGATCACTTTATCATTATGTAGTGTACTTCCTTGTCTCTTGTAACATTCGTTATTTTAAAGTCTATTTTGTCTGATATGAGAACTGCTACTCCAGCTTTCTTTTGATTTCCATTTGCATGGAATATCTTTTTCCATCCCCTCACTTTCAGTCCGTATGTGTCCCTTGGTCTGAAGTGGGTCTCTTGTAGACAGCATATAGATGGGTCTTGTTTTTGTATCCATTCAGTAAGCCTGTGTCTTTTGGTTGGAACATTTAATCCATTCACGTTTAAGGTAATTATCGATATGTATGTTCCTATTATCGTTTTATTAATTGTTATGGGTTTGTTTTTGTAGGTCCTTTTCTTCTCTTGTGTTTCCCACTTAGAGAAGTTCCTTTAGCATTTGTTGTAGAGCTTGTTTGTTGGTGCTGAATTCTCTTAGCTTTTGCTTGTCTGTAAAGCTTTTGATTTCTCCATCGAATCTGAATGACATCCTTGCCGGGTAGAGTAATCTTGGTTGTAGGTTCTTCCCTTTCATGACTTTAAATATGTCATGCTACTCCCTACTGGCTTGTAGAGTTTCTGCTGAGAAATCAGCTGTTAACCTATGGGAGTTCCTTTTATGTTATTTGTCATTTTTCCCTTGTTGCTTTCAATAATTTTTCTTTGTCTTAATTTTTGTCTATTTGATTACTATGTGTCTCAGTCTGTTTCTCCTTGGGTTTATCCTGCCTGGGACTCTCTGCACTTCCTGGACTTGGGTGGCTATTTCCTTTCCCATGTTAGGGAAGTTTTCAACTATAATCTCTTCAAATATTTTCTTGGGTCCTTTCTCTCTGTCTTCTACTTCTGGGACCCTTATAATGCGAATTTTGTTGCATTTAATGTTGTCCCAGAGGTCTCTTAGGCTGTCTTCATTTGTTTTCATTCTTTTTTCTTTATTCTGTTCCATGGCAGTGAATTCCACCATTCTGTCTTCCAGGTCACTTATCCGTTCTTCTGTCTCAGTTATTCTGTTATTGATTCCTTCTAGTGTAGTTTTCATTTCAGTTATTGTATTGTTCATCTCTGTTTGTTTGTTCTTTAATTCTTCTAGGTGTTTGTTCTTTAATTCTTCTTGGTCTTCGTTAAACATTTCTTGCATCTTCTTGATCTTTGCCTCCATTCTTTTTCCAAGGTCCTGGATCATCTTCACTATCACTATTCTGAATTCTTTTTTGGAAGGTTTCCTATCTCCAGTTCATTTAGTTGTTTTTCTGGGCTTTTATCTTGTTCCTTCATCTGGTACATAGCCCTCTGCCTTTTCGTCTTGTCTATCTTTCTGTGAATGTGGTTTTTGTTCCACAGGCTGCAGGATTGTAGTTCTTCTTGCTTCTGCTGTCTGCCCTCTTGTGGATGAGGATATCTAAGAGGCTTGTGCAAGTTTCCTGATGGGAGGGACTGGTGGTGGGTGGAGCTGGGTGTTGCTCTAGTGGGCAGAGCTCAGTAAAACTTTAATCCATTTGACTGCTGATGGGTGGGGCTGGGTTCCTTCCCTGTTGGTTGTTTGGCCTGAGGAGACCCAACACTGGAGCCTACGCAGCTCTGTGGTTGGGCTAATGGTGGACTCTAGGAGGTCTCACTCCAAGGGATACTTACCAGAACTTCTGCTGCCAGTGTCCTTGTCCTCACGGTGAGACAGAGCCACCCCCTGCCTCTGCAGGAGATCCTCCAACACTAGCAGGTAGGTCTGGTTCAGTTTCCTATGGGGTCACTGCCTCATCCTCTGGGTCCCAATGTGCACACTACTTTGTGTGTGCCCTCCAAGAATGGAGTCTCTGTTTCCCCCAGTCCTGTCAAAGTACTGCAATCAAATCCCACTAGCCTTCAAAGTCTGATTCTCTAGGAATTCCTTCTCCCACTGCTGGACCCCCAGGTTGGGAAGCCTGATGTTGGGCTCAGAACCTTCACTCCAGTGGGTGGACTTCTGTGGTATAAGTGTTCTCCAGTTTGTGAGTCACTCACCCAGCAGTTATGGGATTTGATTTTATTGTGATTGTGCCCCTCCTACCATCTCATTGTGGCTTCTCCTATGTCTTTGGATGTGGGGTATCTTTTTTGGTGAGTTGCAGTGTCTTCCTCTTGATGATTGTTCAACAGTGATTCTGGTGCTCTAGCAAGAGGGAGTGAGTGCACATCCTTCTACTCTGCCATCTTGAACTGGTAATTCAAAGATGCTGTTTCAATCTACTCTTTCCACTTTATATTCTTTCTTTTTTTTTTTTTTTTTTTTAAGAAATTCACGTTCTTTTTTTTTTATTATTTTATTTATTTATTTATTTATGACTGTGTTGAGTCTTCGTTTCTGTGCGAGGGCTTTCTCTAGTTGCGGCAAGCGGGGACCACTCCTCATCGCGGTGCGTGGGCCTCTCACTATCGCGGCCTCTCTTGTTGCGGAGCATAGGCTCCAGGTGCGCAGGCTCAGTAATTGTGGCTCACGGGCCCAGCCGCTCAGGGCATGTGGGATCTTCCCAGACCAGGGCCCGAACCCGTGTCCCCTGCATTGGCAGGCAGACTCTCAACCACTGCGCCACCAGGGAAGCCCCTATATTCTTTCTTATAATTGTCCTTCATCCTTCTGTCCTCTAACTGTAGTTACCTAAAGGAATTTTACTTTTAAAAATTTTGACCAAGATCTGTAAAGAGAACTGCATTTTACATCACAACCTACTACACTCACATACCCAGTTTGTTCTCAGCTATAACTTTCTCAATTAAATTTAAGAAAAATAAATGTTATGTGGATGAAGGAACTCCTTTCCTATCAGCTGCCAACCCCTCTGTGTGCCAGGGCCTATAGTCTTGCATCTGCTGAGGATTTATCTTGGACAATTATTTAATTTCTTTCCTGCATGATTGATTTTTTTTTCTTTCTACAGTATTATGCCCAAAAAATATGTTCTATTGCAACTGTCAAAAAAAGAAAAAGACCAAGAGCATGAATTTCCTTAATTACAAATCCTCCTCCAGCTCTGCTCATTTTCTTCTGCCACCCTTAGGAGTAAAAGAGCTACCCATAATCACATTCTCCACTTCATCATCTCCATTCTCTATTTACACTACTCTGATTGCACTTTCATTGTCACAAGCCCACTTTTGTCAAGCTGCAAGCAGCTAAATCCAGTGGCAGCTCTTCTGTTCTTGTCCATAACGTTTTAGATGCTTTCAGCACAGTTTATCACCCTCTTCTATGGTAAATGCTTTCTTCTCACGGCTTCAGGAACCCCATGCTCTCCTTATTTTTCTCCTAGTCATTGACACATCTCTCATTTGCTGGCTCCTCACCCCAATCTCAGCAGTGTCCTAGACCCTTCCTGGATCCTTTACTCTCTTCCATGTACAAATATAGACTCTTGACTCAATCTAATCCCTGGGTTTTAACCAGCATTTACAGCAACAGGACTGTAAAGTCTAAATCTCCCATTTTGAACTCTCTGGAGCTATGACTTTATAATCAGCTACAGACTTGTCATCTGCACATACATACTATAGAATTTTAGAGGTGCATATAGCCTAAAGATGACCTTCTTAGTCCTCTTTATTTCCTAAATGGCAAAACTAACATTGTGAAAAAAACAAGTAACTGACCCAAGTTTGTCAGGCACAGATTAGAGATGCCTCCGATCCAGCACCATCAACTATGCATTATTAGGACCAAAAAAACATGTGAATCAAGAGTGTAATATTCCTTTTCTGTTTGCTGGCAAAGTCCAACATTGGCCAAAGCCCCATCTGCTGGACTCCTGGAGATACACGCCCTGTGGTGGAGTTCATTCTATTCCAAGCTGAGTATCACAGCAGAGGCAAAACTACATTTCTCTTCAACTTTCCCAAATAATTCAATCTTATGTTGCCATTTTCTTCTTTTCTCTCCCTGCTGACAGGTTTTACTGCACTGATGCAGGCTTACATGTTCTCCAACCTGATTATATTTCAGTTTATTGATTAAAAATTACCAGTGGGATACTAAGTTCATGCCAAGTTAAGCATAATCACTTAGTGAATGATCATTTTTGTAGATAATCATCACTCCAGTGGCTGGCTTTTTAAATTATCCCATCAAATAGTTGCTGTTCATTCAGAGCTTGCTGAGATTCAGATCATTTATGCAAATTTCTAAATCCTCAAGACTCAAAGCAGATTTCCAAAAATATTTGGATTGAACAATATAGCTTCTTCAACTGAACTGTCTTCATTGACGAGCCTTTTAAAGATCAAAGAGATATTGCAGCCTTTGACAACCAACATCTGAAGGTTTATATTAACTATTAAAGAATAAATTTTCCACATAATATTTTTTCTCTGCTGAGTCTTCATGCATTAATGTTAATCATCAGGATAAACAATTCAAAATGAGATTACAGCTAAAAATTGAAATGGCTAAACAAATTCTCCATGATCATGAGGATGACTCAATTAAAGCAAATTGCAGCTAATGCAGGGCAGCAATAAGGGAAACAGGGAAATAACAAGAGAAATTATCTGTATCACAAACAAAGTTCTAATGCCAAGATATTTAAGAGTAGTGCAAAATAGTCTGGCTCGAAAAAATAAACCAAATGCCAAGAGTTTACAATTACAGTGATCACAAATGCCAGGTATTTTGAATACGTAACATTTTGCCTGCCAGATAGTTTACTAGGGAGCAGCAATGACATGAATGTAGGCTGTGTAGTGAACTACTATTGCTTTTATTTTCCCCATAGCAATATCCAGCTATAACTCTGTAGGCTCCTCCATACCTACAAGCTCTAAAGAGCTTTTGTTACAAGATGTCAGAGTAGTGAAAGGACAGGATTTCTGGGACTTAAACTTCATTAAGTTTCCAGAAGAAATGTCTGACTACTTTGATTTTTGGTTGGTATTCTTTTACACAGGACAGGATTTGGCTATAGAGTTATTTTTATTATAAAAGGTAGAATTTTCAGGGAAAAACCCCTAATGCCCTCATTTCATGCTATCAAATTCAGACAGAAATGACCATTAAGCATCAGCCAATTCCAATCACTAGGGATAGCGGGCCAAAGGCATGGCCCCCATCCTCCAGTTCCAGCTGCTGACAGATCGGGGAGGGAGGAGAGAATTGTGCAGAGTGGCAAGCTTGCTGACGTCCCACACATCTATGCCTGGGTTCCTCTGGGAAATACCTTCACTTATTCTCAGATACTGACCTCAGGACAGGACAGGTGGGACATGGCATTCTAAACAATTTTGGCTTGAAATGAAATAAGAGTCTGTGAAACTGTCAAAGAAAAACCAGAGCCTGAAGTGGTTAAATCGACAAAACCATTAAAGAAAGCCAGAGTTGGACAGTAGTTAAATGGTAAAAATATTTATTCTGGAACTGTTGCAATAAGAGAAAAGAGATCTCAATATAGAACTGAGCTCAATTCTGAATACAGCATGGACAAACGGAGGTTCCTACCCCAGTTGCAGGGTGGAAGTCTGAGGAAAGGACATTACCAGAAGGAAACATCAGAGGTAAAGGGGGAATTCTGGTTAAACAGATTTGACTGGAACACTGAGGGAAGGTCAGGGTGACCACCTGTCACCTGGGAGATGAAGAGCGTCATCATGTACAGAGCTTGATCAGATACTGAGTGTAGGGGATTCGAACTAGACTGATTGAGCAATGTTCCTGCTACAATCGGGCGATTCAAGCCCACGAAAAATGGATACCAAGTTCAAGGCCTAGAGATCTTAAAGGGGCTTGAATCAAGTTTAGTCAAGGAGAGAGTCTTTGTCAGAACTGCTTTTAACAAAGAAGGACAACAAGTTGCCTCTCACTCCCAAACCCTTTCCTTCTGCTTTCTTTTTGAGCTATAAAGCCATGATTTCCCAACATGATTGAATCTTTTCATATCTGTACCTAAACATAGAGCACAAAAGGAGTTTGTTCATTATTCACTGTGTCAGATTAATTTCACCTTCAACTATTTTTAGCACCAAATTTGTTTGCACGTCCTTAGTCTCCATAGTTTGTGAATATACTTCATAGTTACAATTAATAACATAAAAATAATGGAAGAAGAACTATTTCCTATTTCTAGTATGACTAGGAAGACAACACACTGGTTTACCTTACACTCAAAAATAAAACTGGTTTTATGACTCTGTGGCAAGGCTTGAACCAAGAATATAACTTTTCCATAATCACTCTGTGCTAGGCTCCTAACCTCCACAGTGGAGAATTCTGCCTGAAAATATTTGAATAATTCCCCACACTCTTCGTATCTTCTTCATTTTTTTCAAACAGTTCAAGCCCAAGTGACTTTGGGTTGTTCACTCGTTACAACAGGAAGGCTTGACTTGGGATTAGGTTACTCTGAAATATTTTCTAAACTAACTCAATTTTACTGGATCAGAGTGCACTTGAAGTTCATTTTACAGCTATAGAGAATATGTATTTCTAATTTCTACTTGATGGTTTTATTTTTCCCCATCATAACTGAGAATTTTAATTCTGTGTCTGAAGAATTATACCATACAAATTTCCCTCAAAGCCATTTGGCATGAAGTACTGCCCTTAGAAGCAAGCTGAGCATTCTGAATATATATTATTCATCTCTCAAGGCGACAGCCTTTCTCAGTAGATCATAATTTGAAGACCTACTACTTCTGTGATTAATATGGCTCCTCCCAATCAGTATCTGAAATAAATGTAAATAGCCACAGTCAAACAATTATTTGAAGTTTTCATTTTAAAACCTTTCTAATAAGAAAACAAATATACAGTAAAGGTTACACAGCTCTGGCTGACAGACCCTCAGATGGATGGACCTATTACAGTCTATCCAAACAGGAAGGCCAGGTCACTCATTAAACCACTGTCAATAAAAATGATGAGATGGGCTTTGTCCCAAGGACTGATGGCTAGATAATTTGACAAAAGGACAGAGAAGAATTGTGAAAAACCAGGAGATCAATGGCTATTAATTTAAAGGTAACACATATCCTAGAATGAAACAGTTTAGGTTGCTATGTAGGATAATTACCATTTTCAATTAGCTGACATTTCACATAGCTTTGGGACTGTAACAAGACAATAACACTCAGCATCTAATCTCAGCTCTGCCTTTTGTCACTGATCTCCTGGTATTACTTCAAAGGCAAACCCAATACTTTGTGAGCAATGACTTTCTTTGTCATAAATAGCAAGAAGTGCAGAGAGTTCAAAGGAAGTTCAAGTGATATACACCCTTAAACAAACTATCTCATGTTAATACTTCCCTGAGTGATTATTTTTTCCTGGCCATTTCACTAATAAGTAAGTGCTTTTAATGCAATAGGGCAGTCATTTTATTTTATTATGATGATATCATAAAAATTGTAGGGAAATAGAAATTCCAATATGCAGATTTCTATCCCATCAGTATGTATATAATTTACATAATCACTTCCCCCCCCCACTATATTGTAAAACTTAAATATTCACTTCCGTTTACCTAAGATGTTTGAAATTTGAAAATATAATAAAATATTACTTGTAGTTTAAAACAAATCAGCTATTTCCTATTTGAAATAAAATTCTCTAATTTGTTTAAGAGAATATGTAATAATATTGATGGGGGTCATTTGTTTTAGAAAGCTCAGTCAGCCAGAGCACCAGGCCATTAGTCCAGAGACATAGGTTTGACTTTGTTTTCTGGCTCGTATGATGTGTACTTAGTCCTCTACCAAATACAAGACATAAATCACAAAGTTGGAGAGAAACAGGGTATGAAAATGTAAACACAGCATTACACCCATCACTCCTGAAACACAAAACTCAAAGTCCATATCTTACTTATGATCACTGGTCAGCAACATCATGTCTGTGTTCGAGACACTAGTAATAACTGAAAATAGAAACTTGCAAAAATATCTTAAAAGTTTCGGCCATGATAAAGATCCAGACAACTAAAGAAATCAGGTGGTATATGCTTTCCAGACCACAATCCTTGGAATCTAGATGGGACATACTGCTCTATTGTACTTTGTAATTTTTATTAGAAACATCGTAAGTGTCTATTTTTGACAGTTTTTCTTAACCAGGCAAACAGTCAATGCTTTAGGTCAATCTTTTCTTTTGATATTGATACTACTATGGTCTGAATGTTTGTGTCCCCCTAAAATTCATGTTATGAAATTCTAACCCCCAAAGTGAAAGTAGCACATGAGAGTGGACCCCTCATGAATGGGACGAGTGCTTATACAAGATCCTCAAGCACAACCTTACCCCTTTTGCCATGTGAGACATAGTAAAAAGACAACTGTCTAGGAAGTAGGCCCCCACCAGACATTGACTATACACCAACACCTTGACCTTTCGAGTCTTCAGAACTATGGGAAATATATTTCTGCTGTTTATAAGCCACACAATTTATATTTTCTAGCAGCTTGAAAGGACTAAGGTATCAAGTGCAACTGTCTAAGTATGAAGAGTCAATCATAAATAAGGCACTTACCAACTGCATTGCTTTGTTCACACAAAACTTCTGAATTGCAGTATAATTTTATATGCTTCTTAAGATTTTAATTTCACACCCTTCCGAGTCATGATGATATTGTCAATTAAGTAAGCCATTAACGAAATTGGAGAATTCTCAGACATAACATTGCAGTACAAGTTACAATTAATTCAGACTTGATAATGTCTGACATGCTTCCACTCACAAAATTTATCTTACTATAGCCCAAGTAGTCTATGTCACTTTTTGTTCCCTTTATATCCACCTACAAAAAACAACAAAGTAAAACCATTTAAAATCTAAGAATTAAATGTATGTTAAACCTTTTATGTACTGAAAAGTGTTATTCCATGGACCCTAATTTCCTAGCCTCTGAATAAGTCGCATGATTTAGGGCAACAGGCAAGAGGTACTTGGATCTTTTATATAAAAATGCCTAAGAAAATCTGAGGGCCTTTTATAAGAAAGAGGGCCCCAATACTTATTGAGAAACTTTAGGTGAACTAATCTACATTCAACCTTCACAACAACCTCACTATCTTGAAATCTCCAGCAGGCCAGAGACAGTGTCAGTTTTGCTCGAAATTCTATTTCTAAGCATCCAGAAAAGGGCCTAAAAAGAGAACAGACTTTCAGTAAATATTCTCACAAAGGTAAGAGGAGGTGTATAAAAGGAAAACTGAACTTGGTATTATTATACTCATCTTGATGAAAAAGCTGAAATAAAGAGAGAATAAATCTCAAGATCACACTATAAGGAAGTAATGGGCCTAGAATTCAAATCCTGATGTGTCCGCGTCTAAAACCCATCCTTTCTACACTAAAATATTCCCCCTTTATATATGGATTATGTTACTTTCCATTTGCAAAACCTTGCCCATGACTTCATTCATGCTAGCCACCAACTAAGAGGGTGACAATTACCTGGAAGCTAAGTCAGAAGAGAAAAATGATTGAACAGATATTCTGTCAATATATTTCTGCATCTATTATTTTCTATAGTAACAGAACCACCTGTTCTGGTGAGGCTGGAACAGGTGAGCACTTAGTTCAAACCCCAGCTGCACATTCAGTGTCTCATGGTGGATCAAGTATATAAATGCCTGTGCTTCTTCACTGTGATCTGACACACAAAGACATTCACACACATCTTCACTAATGTCATTTTTTAGATAATCAAGTACTCATAAAATTGTTTTAACATCTCAGCAAAAGAACTCATTAACACCTGCAACTCCTTGCAATCTCCCCAATTACTCAGTATTTTTTTAAAATAAATAACTCTCTGCCAGTCAATTAACTAGTTTTCATGCTCTGGCTGAATATAGTGCTCACCCCTTATTATCCATGCAACCCAAGGTCTCCAAGTTTCCAGCCCTGGCTGGTGTACCTATAAATAGGGAGAAACAAGTAACCAAATAATCCCAGCGTGCTCTCCTGGAGCATCCCTTTCTATTCTGATGCTCGGAAAGTAATGATCACTTCCACCTGCACGCTGTTCCTCACAGGTGCATGTTCCACCGAAATTTCACCTCCAGGTTGGACAAAAATGCCTTCACTCCTTTTTAGTAGAGCTCAGATAAGCTGGTATATTCAAAGATACGTTAAAAAATACTATCAAAGAAAATAAAATAAAAATAAATAAGGGAATATAAACAAATTAATAAATGAGCTTAGTTTACCTGTTTCTAATCCTCCCTTTATAACTAATTCTAGATCTCATTTTCATACCACTTTCTACACTCTGAATCAGAGCAATGGTCACACTTTAGCCCAAAAGGGCTTGGCCACCATTGAGGACAGTGTGTCAGTCCGGGTGCAAGGAGAATGCTCTTTGTTCTCCCCATGACGTGACAGTGTCCAATCCTTAACACTTCTAAGGCAAAGTTAGGAAAGAGCCTCTTCTTCACCAACCTGTCTCCCTCCATTTTAATCTCTCATCAGAGGAACTAGTTTCTTCTCCCACATGATCAGTAGATCTTTAATAGTTAATAAAAATGGATGTTCTCTGTCAAGTTTCTAACATCTAGAGTGCCAAATAAGTTTCTCAACATCCTTTAAGTACATAAGGACACTAATACTTACACATACATGTTAATAGAATGTCCTTGTGTCACTGTGAAGGTTAAAGCTGCATAATCAGAGGCTTTCAAACCTACCCACAATAACCAAAATGATTTTTTTCTTTTTTTTCTTTTTTTAAGTGGTATAAGAATGATTGGAATGAGAAAGCTACTGCTTAGCAGTGGTCAAGGGACGAAGATGCTGAATAGAAAGGTCAGTGTGAGGCCAAGGACATTATCCTCCAAATCATGTTTTTCTCACTATTGTTGGTCTCTCTTTTCTTCTCAGAAATTTCTCTCTCCTCTTCCAAGATGTTTTAGGGCCAAAGTCAATCATGTGTCAGGTAAAAGAAGAAACAGGATATAAAATATAATTGAAAATCAGTATAATGTTCATCTATTTCAAAAATACAACTTTGAATTCCATGCAATCTGCTGTGAAATACAAATTGCTTTACTGTATACATATTAATTTCCTATCTATTGTACAGGAGACCGCTTTTTATAGGACCAATTCATATATATCCATCTCTATTCCCTGTATTTAAAAGTAATCCTTAAACTTGCCCTATGGTTGACTAAAAAATAAATAAGCTGAATGATTTAGTTCAAGTTCAGGGAAAATGACTATCTAAAAATTATTAAGAGCTCAAAAGCTCTTCCAGTTCTGTAATATCAGCCTTTGTTTTATTTAGTACCTCAACTCATTTCTGATAGTTCTCAGATATTCTCTGGACTATGTTATGAATTCAGTTTTAATATTCTTAAGATCCTCTGTCATGATAAATATTGAAATTCTATTTCTTGTCTAAGTATGGGCTGTGAGTTGAAGTATCTATATCACTGATCCTGTGTGATATGAATTATTACAAGAAGACAGCAATGAAATTTGAATTTGGACACCATTACTTTTAAATTATCTCTTTAACCCCTAAATGACCCCCATTGCTATTGATTATAAATTCAGGGCTTTCTAAGAGATGCAGGAAATATGGTCTTAAACATGGAAGTTATGAGTAACTTAATTCAACAAATATTTACTCAGTGTCTGCCATTATTATGGCACTGCACAAAAGCATGAATGCACAGTCATGAGTTAAACTCTAAAAGGACTTAAAACTCTATACTTTAAGTCAGAAATTATACAATGTGGAACAGATAGAAAGAGCCTCATAACGGAAATTAGGAGATAAGGATTCCACTCTCAGTCATAACACTCACTATCTGAGAGGCCCTGAATAAATGATTTAACCTCTCCACTACATATTTTACAGATGAGAAAACAAAGGTTTGAACTAGTCAACCTCCAAATCCCCTTTCAACTTTCACATCCTGTGATTAGGTAATACTATAAAAATGGCATTAAAAGTGGTATAGAAGTTTAGGGAGGACAGAAACCTTATGATAACCTATTTGATGTTTAAATAATGTAAGAATTTCTTTAACAAAATTAGCAACATCTGTTCATTCATTAAGACTCTAAATGTATGTTGCCAAGTCCTACACATCTTGCCCTGTGTCAAGCACTAGAAAATCAAAAATGAATAAGACATCAAGAAACAGTTAAACAGACAATTTCAAGGCAGAGTATTGATTCATGTAATAGAGACAGGACCCTATGAGCATATTCCTAAACCACAAGGTGAAGCCACAAAAATGGCTCTCTGGAGAAAGTGAGGCTGAAGCAAAACTGAAGGAACAGCAAGGCAGGTGAAGGCTGAAGGTGGCTTTTCTAGGTGGACAGGACATGGATACAGAATGATACCTGGTGCTTTTCAGGGCACTGTGAGGAGTTCTGGATGGCTGGAGCATGACTGCAAACATGGCGAGGGGCAGATTGGTTCAAGACGGTGGAGTAGAAGGATGTGCGCTCACTCCCTCTTGCAAGAGCACCAGAATCACAAGTAACAGCTGAATAATCATCGACAGGAAGATAGTGGAACTCACCAAAAAAGATACCCCACAACCAAAGACAAAGGAGAAGCTGCAAAGAGATGGTAGGAGGGGCACAATCACAGTAAAATAAAATCCCATAACTGCTGGGTGGGTGACTCACAAACTGGAGAACAATTATACCACAGAAGCCCACCCACTGGAGTGCAGGTTCTGAGCCCTACGTCAGGCTTCCCAACCTGGGGATCTGGCAATGTGAGGAGGAATTCCAAGATAATCAGAAGGCTAGAGGGATATGGCTGCAGGACTTGGACAGGTCTGGGGGAAACAGAGACGTCACTCTTGGAGGGCACACTCAAAGCAGTGTGCACATCAGACCAAGGAGGAAGGAGCAGTGACCCCAAAGGAGACTGAACCAGACCTACCTGCTTGTGTTGGAGAGTGTCCTGCAGAGGTGGGGGGCAGCAGTCGCTCATGGTGGGGACAAGGACACTGGCAGCAGAAGTTTGGGGAAGTACTCCTCGGTGTGAGCCCTCCCAGAGTCCACCGTTAGCCCCACCAAAGGCCCTGTAGGCTCCAGTGCTGGGTCACCTCAGGCTAAACAACCAACAGGTAGGGAACTCAGCCTCACCCATCATCAGAAAAGTGGATTAAAGTTTTACTGAGCTCTGCCCACCAGAGCAACACCCAGCTCTACCCACCACCAGTCCCTCCCATCAGGAAGCTTGCACAAGCCTCTTAGATAGCCTCATCCACCAGAGGGCAGACAGCAAAGAAAGAAGAACTACAACCCTGCAGCCTGTGGAATGAAAACCACAGTCACAGAAATGAAAAGACAGAGGACTGTGTACCAAATGAAGGAACAAGATAAAACCCAAGAAAAACAACTAAATGAGTGGAGATAGGCAACCTTCCAAAAAAGAATTCAGAAAAATGATAGTGAAGATGATCCAGGACCTTGGAAAAAGAATGGAGGCAAATACTGAGAAGATGCAAGAAATGTTTAACAAAGACCTAAAAGAATTAAAGAACAAATACCTAAAAGAATTAAAGAACAAACAAAGATGAACAATACAATAACTGAAATGATTCAATAGCAGAATAACTGACACAGAACCGATAAATGACCTGGAAGACAGAAGGTGGAATTCACTGCCGCGGAACAGAATAAAGAAAAAAACAATGAAAAGAAATGAAGACAGCCTAAGAGACCTCCGGGACAACATTGGCATTATAGGGGTCCCAGAAGGAGAAGAGAGAGAGAAAGGACCCAAGAAAATATATGAAGAGATTATAGTTGAAAACATCCATAACATGGGAAAAGAAATAGCCACCCAAGTCCAGGAAGCAAAGAGTCCCAGGGAGGATAAACCCAA